>NW_027228020.1:0-161483 GCF_037783145.1 Equus przewalskii
CCAAATGATTGAGCATCCACATGCTTAGGAGGCGATAAACTGCATGCCTTTTTCCAACCACCATTTTACACTGCTTAGAGAGCGTCGGAAAGCAGCTATGTCAGAAAGGCCCCTTTGCTCTCAGCCATGCCCTCCATTGCTCTCGAGGTGGAAGGCACAAGGCACTGGTTCTGGATCCACCCCTCAATGGGAGACAAACCACATCTTGGCCTGCTTCCAGCTCTTTAGGAAGTGGAGAAAAAACTCCCTTTCCACAGTGCTCTTACAGCGTCCTGGGAACATCTCATACAAAGGAGGCTGAACGCCGTTTCTTTTCAGCACTTCACTCGCCAGTCTGGGACATCTGCATCCTGCACGTTTCCACCTTGCCAACCCGGCTCAGACGAAATGCCTACATCTTCCCCTTGAGCAATGGGGATGAGGCCCATAGGATTGTGGTTCCACATGCTGAGGAGGAGAGAGACAATAGGCTTTTAACTAACCACGAAGTGCAACGGTTGGGAGAGTGTCAGAAAGCACCAATGGCAGAAAGACCCCTTTACTCTCAGCCGTGCCCTCCATTGCTGTAGAGGTGGAAGGCACAAAGCACTGCCTCCATCCTTCAATGGGAGACAAGCCATAAACTGTCTTGCCTCCAGCTCTTTAGGAAGCTGGGAAAGAACTCGCTTTCCACAGTGCTGTTACAGCATACGAGGAAACTCTCATACAGAGGCAGCTCAAACGCCATTTCTTCCCAGTGCTTAACTGGCCGCTTTAGGACTTCCGCTTCTGCCACAGTTCCACCTTGCCAACCCGGCTCAGACGAAATGCCTACATCTTCCCCTTAAGCAACGGGGGCGAAGCCCACATGATTGTGCTGCCACATGCTTAGCAGGAGCAGACAATAGGCTTTTTACAAACCGCCATTGTGCACTGGGTCAGAGAGTGTCAGAATGCACCTATGTCAGAAAGGGCCCTTTGCTCTCAGCCGTGCCCTCCATTGCTCTAGAGGTGGAAGGCACAAAGCACTGCCTCCATCCTTCAATTGGAGACAAGCCATAAACTGTCTTGCCTCCAGCTCTTTAGGAAGCTGACAAACAACTCGCTTTCCACAGTCCTGTTACAGCAGACCGGGGAACTTCTCATACAAAGGCAGCTCAAATGGCATTTCTTCCCAGCCCTTAACTCGCAGCTTTAGGACTCCTGCTTCTGCCGCAATTCCACCTTGCCAACCCGGCTCAGACGAAATGCCTACATCTTCCCCTGAAGCAACTGGGCTGAGTCCCAAATGATTGAGCGTCCACGTGCTTAGGAGGCGATAGACTGCACGCCTTTTTCCAACCACCATTGTGCACTGCTGGAGAGAGTGTCGGAAAGCAGCTATGTCAGAAAGACCCCTTTGCTCTCAGCCGTGCCCTTCATTGCTCTAGACGTGCAATGCACAAGGCACTGGATCCCCCCCTCAAGGGGCGACAAGCCACAGACCATCTTCCTTCCATCTCTTTAGGAAGCTGAGCAAGAACTCGCTTTCAACAGTGCTCTTTCTGTGTCCTGGCAACATCTCATACAAAGGCAGCTGATATGCCATTTCTTTTCAGCGCTTAACTCGCAGATTTGGATCTTCTGCTCCTGCCACATTTCCAGGTTGCCAACCCGGCTCAGACGAAATGTCTACATCTTCCCCTTCAGCAACGGGGACGTGGCAAAGATGATTGTGCTTCCGCATGCTTAGCAGGAGCAGACAATAGGCTTTTTACAAACTGCCATTGTGCACTGGGTCAGAGAGTGTCAGAATGCACCTATGTCAGAAAGGGCCCTTTGCTCTCAGCCGTGCCCTCCATTGCTGTAGAGGTGGAGGGCACAAAGCACTGCCTCCATCCTTCAATTGGAGACAAGCCAGCAACTGTCCTGCTTCCAGCTCTTTAGGAAGCTGGGAAAGCACTCGCATTCCACAGTGCTCTTACAGCGTCCTGGGAACGTCTCATACAAAGGCAGCTGAACATCGTGTCTTTTCAGCCCTTAACTCACCAATCTGCAACATCTGCTTCTGCCGCATTTCCACCTTGCCAACCCGGCTCAGACGAAATGCCTACATCTTCCACTCAAGCGACTGTGCTGATTCCCAAATGATTGAGCATCCACATGCTTAGGAGGGGATAAACTGCATGCCTTTTTCCAACCACCATTTTACACTGCTTAGAGAGCGTCGGAAAGCAGCTATGTCAGAAAGGCCCCTTTGCTCTCAGCCATGCCCTCCATTGCTCTCGAGGTGGAAGGCACAAGGCACTGGTTCTGGATCCACTCCTCAATGGGAGACAAAACACATCTTGTCCTGCTTCCAGCTCTTTAGGAAGTGGAGAAAAAACTCCCTTTCCACAGTGCTCTTACAGCGTCCTGGGAACATCTCATACAAAGAGGCTGAACGCCGTTTCTTTTCAGCACTTCACTCGCCAGTCTGGGACATCTGCATCCCGCACGTTTCCATCTTGCCAACCCGGCTCAGACGAAATGCCTACATCTTCCCCTTGAACAATGGGGATGAGGCCCATAGGATTGTGGTTCCACATGCTGAGGAGGAGAGAGACAATAGGGTTTTAACTAACCACGAAGTGCAACGGTTGGGAGAGTGTCAGAAAGCACCAATGGCAAAAAGACCCCTTTACTCTCAGCCGTGCCCTCCATTGCTGTAGAGGTGGAAGGCACAAAGCACTGCCTCCATCCTTCAATGGGAGACAAGCCATAAACTGTCTTGCCTCCAGCTCTTTAGGAAGCTGGGAAAGAACTCGCTTTCCACAGTGCCGTTACAGCATACGAGGAAACTCTCATACAGAGGCAGCTCAAACGCCATTTCTTCCCAGTGCTTAACTGGCCGCTTTAGGACTTCCGCTTCTGCCAGAGTTCCACCTTGCCAACCCGGCTCAGACGAAATGCCTACATCTTCCCCTTAAGCAACGGGGGCAAAGCCCACATGATTGTGCTGCCACATGCTTAGCAGGAGCAGACAATAGGCTTTTTACAAACCGCCATTGTGCACTGGGTCAGAGAGTGTCAGAATGCACCTATGTCAGAAAGGGCCCTTTGCTCTCAGCCGTGCCCTCCATTGCTCTAGAGGTGGAAGGCACAAAGCACTGCCTCCATCCTTCAATTGGAGACAAGCCATAAACTGTCTTGCCTCCAGCTCTTTAGGAAGCTGACAAACAACTCGCTTTCCACAGTCCTGTTACAGCAGACCGGGGAACTTCTCATACAAAGGCAGCTCAAATGGCATTTCTTCCCAGCCCTTAACTCGCAGCTTAGGACTCCTGCTTCTGCCGCATTTCCACCTTGCCAACCCGGCTCAGACGAAATGCCTACATCTTCCCCTGAAGCAACTGGGCTGAGTCCCAAATGATTGAGCGTCCACGTGCTTAGGAGGCGATAGACTGCACGCCTTTTTCCAACCACCATTGTGCACTGCTGGAGAGAGTGTCGGAAAGCAGCTATGTCAGAAAGACCCCTTTGCTCTCAGCCGTGCCCTTCATTGCTCTAGACGTGGAATGCACAATGCACTGGCTCCCCCCTCAAGGGGCGACAAGCCACAGACCATCTTCCTTCCATCTCTTTAGGAAGCTGAGCAAGAACTCGCTTTCAACAGTGCTCTTTCTGTGTCCTGGCAACATCTCATACAAAGGCAGCTGATATGCCATTTCTTTTCAGCGCTTAACTCGCAGATTTGGAACTTCTGCTCCTGCCACATTTCCACCTTGCCAACCCGGCTCAGACGAAATGTCTACATCTTCCCCTTCAGCAACAGGGACGAGGCCCAGATGACTGTGCTTCCGCATGCTTAGCAGGAGCAGACAATAGGCTTTTTACAAACCGCCATTGTGCACTGGGTCAGAGAGTGTCCGAATGCACCTATGTCAGAAAGGGCCCTTTGCTCTCAGCCGTGCCCTCCATTGCTGTAGAGGTGGAAGGCACAAAGCACTGCCTCCATCCTTCAATTGGAGACAAGCCAGCAACTGTCCTGCTTCCAGCTCTTGAGGAAGCTGGGAAAGCACTCGCATTCCACAGTGCTCTTACAGCGTCCTGGGAACGTCTCATACAAAGGCAGCTGAACACCGTGTCTTTTCAGCCCTTAACTCACCAATCTGCAACATCTGCTTCTGCCGCATTTCCACCTTGCCAACCCGGCTCAGACGAAATGCCTACATCTTCCCCTCAAGCGACTGTGCTGATTCCCAAATGATTGAGCATCCACATGCTTAGGAGGCGATAAACTGCATGCCTTTTTCCAACCACCATTTTACACTGCTTAGAGAGCGTCGGAAAGCAGCTATGTCAGAAAGGCCCCTTTGCTCTCAGCCATGCCCTCCATTGCTCTCGAGGTGGAAGGCACAAGGCACTGGTTCTGGATCCACCCCTCAATGGGAGACAAACCACATCTTGGCCTGCTTCCAGCTCTTTAGGAATTGGAGAAGAATCTCCCTTTCCACAGTGCTCTTACAGCGTCCTGGGAACATCTCATACAAAGGAGGCTGAACGCCGTTTCTTTTCAGCACTTCACTCGCCAGTCTGGGACATCTGCATCCTGCACGTTTCCACCTTGCCAACCCGGCTCAGACGAAATGCCTACATCTTCCCTTTAAGCAACGGGGGCGAAGCCCACATGATTGTGCTGCCACATGCTTAGCAGGAGCAGACAATAGTCTTTTTACAAACCGCCATTGTGCACTGGGTCAGAGAGTGTCAGAATGCACCTATGTCAGAAAGGGCGCTTTGCTCACAGCCGTGCCCTCCATTGCTCTAGAGGTGGAAGGCACAAAGCACTGCCTCCATCCTTCAATTGGGGACAAGCCAGCAACTGGCCTGCTTCCAGCTCTTGAGGAAGCTGGGAAAGCACTCGCATTCCACAGTGCTCTTACAGCCTCCTGGGAACGTCTCATACAAAGGCAGCTGAACACCGTGTCTTTTCAGCCCTTAACTCACCAATCTGCAACATCTGCTTCTGCCGCCTTTCCACCTTGCCAACCCGGCTCAGACGAAATGCCTACATCTTCCCCTGAAGCGACTGTGCTGATTCCCAAATGATTGAGCATCCACATGCTTAGGAGGCGATAAACTGCATGCCTTTTTCCAACCACCATTTGACACTGCTTAGAGAGCGTCGGAAAGCAGCTATGTCAGAAAGGCCCCTTTGCTCTCAGCCATCCCCTCCATTGCTCTCGAGGTGGAAGGCACAAGGCAGTGGTTCTGGATCCACCGCTCAATGGGAGACAAACCACATCTTGGCCTGCTTCCAGCTCTTTAGGAATTGGAGAAAAATCTCCCTTTCCACAGTGCTCTCACAGCGTCCTGGGAACATCTCATACAAAGGAGGATGAACGCCATTTCTTTTCAGCACTTCACTCGCCAGTCTGGGACATCTGCATCCTGCATGTTTCCACCTTGCCAACCCGGCTCAGACGAAATGCCTACATCTTCCCCTTGAGAAATGGGGATGAGGCCCATAGGATTGTGGTTCCACATGCTGAGGAGGAAGAGACAATAGGCTTTTAACTAACCACGAAGTGCAATGGTTGGGAGAGTGTCAGAAAGCACCAACGGCAGAAAGACCCCTTTACTCTCAGCCGCGCCCTCCATTGCTGTAGAGGTGGAAAGCACAAAGCACTGCCTCCATCCTTCAATGGGAGACAAGCCATAAACTGTCTTGCCTCCAGCTCTTTAGGAAGCTGAGAAAGAACTCGCTTTCCACAGTGCTGTTACAGCATACGAGGAAAGTCTCATGCAGAGGCAGCTCAAACGCCATTTCTTCCCCGTGCTTATCTGGCCACTTTAGGACTTCCGCTTCTGCCAAAGTTCCACCTTGCCAACCCGGCTCAGACGAAATGCCTACATCTTCCCCTTAAGCAACGGGGGCGAAGCCCACATGATTGTGCTGCCACATGCTTAGCAGGAGCAGACAATAGTCTTTTTACAAACCGCCATTGTGCACTGGGTCAGAGAGTGTCAGAATGCACCTATGTCAGAAAGGGCCCTTTGCTCTCAGCCGTGCCCTCCATTGCTCTAGAGGTGGAAGGCACAAAGCACTGCCTCCATCCTTCAATTGGAGACAAGCCATAAACTGTCTTGCCTCAAGCTCTTTAGGAAGCTGACAAACAACTCGCTTTCCACAGTCCTGTTACAGCAGACCGGGGAAGTTCTCATACAAAGGCAGCTCAAATGGCATTTCTTCCCAGCCCTTAACTCGCAGCTTTAGGACTCCTGCTTCTGCCGCAATTCCACCTTGCCAACCCGGCTCAGACGAAATGCCTACATCTTCCCCTGAAGCAACTGGGCTGAGTCCCAAATGATTGAGCGTCCACGTGCTTAGGAGGCGATAGACTGCACGCCTTTTTCCAACCACCATTGTGCACTGCTGGAGAGAGTGTCGGAAAGCAGCTATGTCAGAAAGACCCCTTTGCTCTCAGCCGTGCCCTTCATTGCTCTAGACGTGCAATGCGCAAGGCACTGGATCCCCCCCTCAAGGGGCGACAAGCCACAGACCATCTTCCTTCCATCTCTTTAGGAAGCTGAGCAAGAACTCGCTTTCAACAGTGCTCTTTCTGTGTCCTGGCAACATCTCATACAAAGGCAGCTGATATGCCATTTCTTTTCAGCGCTTAACTCGCAGATTTGGATCTTCTGCTCCTGCCACATTTCCAGGTTGCCAACCCGGCTCAGACAAAATGTCTACATCTTCCCCTTCAGCAACGGGGACGTGGCAAAGATGATTGTGCTTCCGCATGCTTAGCAGGAGCAGACAATAGTCTTTTTACAAACTGCCATTGTGCACTGGGTCAGAGAGTGGCAGAATGCACCTATGTCAGAAAGGGCCCTTTGCTCTCAGCCCTGCCCTCCATTGCTGTAGAGGTGGAGGGCACAAAGCACTGCCTCCATCCTTCAATTGGAGACAAGCCAGCAACTGTCCTGCTTCCAGCTCTTTAGGAAGCTGGCAAAGCACTCGCATTCCACAGTGCTCTTACAGCGTCCTGGGAACGTCTCATACAAAGGCAGCTGAACATCGTGTCTTTTCAGCCCTTAACTCACCAATCTGCAACATCTGCTTCTGCCGCATTTCCACCTTGCCAACCCGGCTCAGACGAAATGCCTACATCTTCCACCCAAGCGACTGTGCTGATTCCCAAATGATTCAGCATCCACATGCTTAGGAGGGGATAAACTGCATGCCTTTTTCCAACCACCATTTTACACTGCTTAGAGAGCGTCGGAAAGCAGCTATGTCAGAAAGGCCCCTTTGCTCTCAGCCATGCCCTCCATTGCTCTCGAGGTGGAAGGCACAAGGCACTGGTTCTGGATCCACTCCTCAATGGGAGACAAAACACATCTTGTCCTGCTTCCAGCTCTTTAGGAAGTGGAGAAAAAACTCCCTTTCCACAGTGCTCTTACAGCGTCCTGGGAACATCTCATACAAAGAGGCTGAACGCCGTTTCTTTTCAGCACTTCACTCGCCAGTCTGGGACATCTGCATCCCGCACGTTTCCATCTTGCCAACCCGGCTCAGACGAAATGCCTACATCTTCCCCTTGAACAATGGGGATGAGGCCCATAGGATTGTGGTTCCACATGCTGAGGAGGAGAGAGACAATAGGGTTTTAACTAACCACGAAGTGCAACGGTTGGGAGAGTGTCAGAAAGCACCAATGGCAAAAAGACCCCTTTACTCTCAGCCGTGCCCTCCATTGCTGTAGAGGTGGAAGGCACAACGCACTGCCTCCATCCTTCAATGGGAGACAAGCCATAAACTGTCTTACCTCCAGCTCTTTAGGAAGCTGGGAAAGAACTCGCTTTCCACAGTGCCGTTACAGCATACGAGGAAACTCTCATACAGAGGCAGCTCAAACGCCATTTCTTCCCAGTGCTTAACTGGCCGCTTTAGGACTTCCGCTTCTGCCAGAATTCCACCTTGCCAACCCGGCTCAGACGAAATGCCTACATCTTCCCCTTAAGCAACGGGGGCAAAGCCCACATGATTGTGCTGCCACATGCTTAGCAGGAGCAGACAATAGGCTTTTTACAAACCGCCATTGTGCACTGGGTCAGAGAGTGTCAGAATGCACCTATGTCAGAAAGGGCCCTTTGCTCTCAGCCGTGCCCTCCATTGCTCTAGAGGTGGAAGGCACAAAGCGCTGCCTCCATCCTTCAATTGGAGACAAGCCATAAACTGTCTTGCCTCCAGCTCTTTTTGAAGCTGACAAACAACTCTCTTTCCACAGTCCTGTTACAGCAGACCGGGGAACTTCTCATACAAAGGCAGCTCCAATGGCATTTCTTCCCAGCCCTTAACTCGCAGCTTAGGACTCCTGCTTCTGCCGAATTTCCACCTTGCCAACCCGGCTCAGACGAAATGCCTACATCTTCCCCTGAAGCAACTGGGCTGAGTCCCAAATGATTGAGCGTCCACGTGCTTAGGAGGCGATAGACTGCACGCCTTTTTCCAACCACCATTGTGCACTGCTGGAGAGAGTGTCGGAAAGCAGCTATGTCAGAAAGACCCCTTTGCTCTCAGCCGTGCCCTTCATTGCTCTAGACGTGGAATGCACAATGCACTGGCTCCCCCCTCAAGGGGCGACAAGCCACAGACCATCTTCCTTCCATCTCTTTAGGAAGCTGAGCAAGAACTCGCTTTCAACAGTGCTCTTTCTGTGTCCTGGCAACATCTCATACAAAGGCAGCTGATATGCCATTTCTTTTCAGCGCTTAACTCGCAGATTTGGAACTTCTGCTCCTGCCACATTTCCACCTTGCCAACCCGGCTCAGACGAAATGTCTACATCTTCCCCTTCAGCAACAGGGACGAGGCCCAGATGACTGTGCTTCCGCATGCTTAGCAGGAGCAGACAATAGGCTTTTTACAAACCGCCATTGTGCACTGGGTCAGAGAGTGTCCGAATGCACCTATGTCAGAAAGGGCCCTTTGCTCTCAGCCGTGCCCTCCATTGCTGTAGAGGTGGAAGGCACAAAGCACTGCCTCCATCCTTCAATTGGAGACAAGCCAGCAACTGTCCTGCTTCCAGCTCTTGAGGAAGCTGGGAAAGCACTCGCATTCCACAGTGCTCTTACAGCGTCCTGGGAACGTCTCATACAAAGGCAGCTGAACACCGTGTCTTTTCAGCCCTTAACTCACCAATCTGCAACATCTGCTTCTGCCGCCTTTCCACCTTGCCAACCCGGCTCAGACGAAATGCCTACATCTTCCCCTGAAGCGACTGTGCTGATTCCCAAATGATTGAGCATCCACATGCTTAGGAGGCGATAAACTGCATGCCTTTTTCCAACCACCATTTGACACTGCTTAGAGAGCGTCGGAAAGCAGCTATGTCAGAAAGGCCCCTTTGCTCTCAGCCATGCCCTCCATTGCTCTCGAGGTGGAAGGCACCAGGCACTGGTTCTGGATCCACCCCTCAATGGGAGACAAACCACATCTTGGCCTGCTTCCAGCTCTTTAGGAATTGGAGAAGAATCTCCCTTTCCACAGTGCTCTTACAGCGTCCTGGGAACATCTCATACAAAGGAGGCTGAACGCCGTTTCTCTTCAGCACTTCACTCGCCAGTCTGGGACATCTGCATCCTGCACGTTTCCACCTTGCCAACCCGGCTCAGACGAAATGCCTACATCTTCCCTTTAAGCAACGGGGGCGAAGCCCACATGATTGTGCTGCCACATGCTTAGCAGGAGCAGACAATAGTCTTTTTACAAACCGCCATTGTGCACTGGGTCAGAGAGTGTCAGAATGCACCTATGTCAGAAAGGGCGCTTTGCTCACAGCCGTGCCCTCCATTGCTCTAGAGGTGGAAGGCACAAAGCACTGCCTCCATCCTTCAATTGGGGACAAGCCAGCAACTGGCCTGCTTCCAGCTCTTTAGGAAGCTGGGAAAGCACTCGCATTCCACAGTGCTCTTACAGCCTCCTGGGAACGTCTCATACAAAGGCAGCTGAACACCGTGTCTTTTCAGCCCTTAACTCACCAATCTGCAACATCTGCTTCTGCCGCCTTTCCACCTTGCCAACCCGGCTCAGACGAAATGCCTACATCTTCCCCTGAAGCGACTGTGCTGATTCCCAAATGATTGAGCATCCACATGCTTAGGAGGCGATAAACTGCATGCCTTTTTCCAACCACCATTTGACACTGCTTAGAGAGCGTCGGAAAGCAGCTATGTCAGAAAGGCCCCTTTGCTCTCAGCCATCCCCTCCATTGCTCTCGAGGTGGAAGGCACAAGGCAGTGGTTCTGGATCCACCGCTCAATGGGAGACAAACCACATCTTGGCCTGCTTCCAGCTCTTTAGGAATTGGAGAAAAATCTCCCTTTCCACAGTGCTCTCACAGCGTCCTGGGAACATCTCATACAAAGGAGGATGAACGCCATTTCTTTTCAGCACTTCACTCGCCAGTCTGGGACATCTGCATCCTGCATGTTTCCACCTTGCCAACCCGGCTCAGACGAAATGCCTACATCTTCCCCTTGAGAAATGGGGATGAGGCCCATAGGATTGTGGTTCCACATGCTGAGGAGGAAGAGACAATAGGCTTTTAACTAACCACGAAGTGCAATGGTTGGGAGAGTGTCAGAAAGCACCAACGGCAGAAAGACCCCTTTACTCTCAGCCGCGCCCTCCATTGCTGTAGAGGTGGAAAGCACAAAGCACTGCCTCCATCCTTCAATGGGAGACAAGCCATAAACTGTCTTGCCTCCAGCTCTTTAGGAAGCTGAGAAAGAACTCGCTTTCCACAGTGCTGTTACAGCATACGAGGAAAGTCTCATGCAGAGGCAGCTCAAACGCCATTTCTTCCCCGTGCTTATCTGGCCACTTTAGGACTTCCGCTTCTGCCAAAGTTCCACCTTGCCAACCCGGCTCAGACGAAATGCCTACATCTTCCCCTTAAGCAACGGGGGCGAAGCCCACATGATTGTGCTGCCACATGCTTAGCAGGAGCAGACAATAGTCTTTTTACAAACCGCCATTGTGCACTGGGTCAGAGAGTGTCAGAATGCACCTATGTCAGAAAGGGCCCTTTGCTCTCAGCCGTGCCCTCCATTGCTCTAGAGGTGGAAGGCACAAAGCACTGCCTCCATCCTTCAATTGGAGACAAGCCATAAACTGTCTTGCCTCAAGCTCTTTAGGAAGCTGACAAACAACTCGCTTTCCACAGTCCTGTTACAGCAGACCGGGGAAGTTCTCATACAAAGGCAGCTCAAATGGCATTTCTTCCCAGCCCTTAACTCGCAGCTTTAGGACTCCTGCTTCTGCCGCAATTCCACCTTGCCAACCCGGCTCAGACGAAATGCCTACATCTTCCCCTGAAGCAACTGGGCTGAGTCCCAAATGATTGAGCGTCCACGTGCTTAGGAGGCGATAGACTGCACGCCTTTTTCCAACCACCATTGTGCACTGCTGGAGAGAGTGTCGGAAAGCAGCTATGTCAGAAAGACCCCTTTGCTCTCAGCCGTGCCCTTCATTGCTCTAGACGTGCAATGCGCAAGGCACTGGATCCCCCCCTCAAGGGGCGACAAGCCACAGACCATCTTCCTTCCATCTCTTTAGGAAGCTGAGCAAGAACTCGCTTTCAACAGTGCTCTTTCTGTGTCCTGGCAACATCTCATACAAAGGCAGCTGATATGCCATTTCTTTTCAGCGCTTAACTCGCAGATTTGGATCTTCTGCTCCTGCCACATTTCCAGGTTGCCAACCCGGCTCAGACAAAATGTCTACATCTTCCCCTTCAGCAACGGGGACGTGGCAAAGATGATTGTGCTTCCGCATGCTTAGCAGGAGCAGACAATAGGCTTTTTACAAACTGCCATTGTGCACTGGGTCAGAGAGTGGCAGAATGCACCTATGTCAGAAAGGGCCCTTTGCTCTCAGCCGTGCCCTCCATTGCTGTAGAGGTGGAGGGCACAAAGCACTGCCTCCATCCTTCAATTGGAGACAAGCCAGCAACTGTCCTGCTTCCAGCTCTTTAGGAAGCTGGCAAAGCACTCGCATTCCACAGTGCTCTTACAGCGTCCTGGGAACGTCTCATACAAAGGCAGCTGAACATCGTGTCTTTTCAGCCCTTAACTCACCAATCTGCAACATCTGCTTCTGCCGCATTTCCACCTTGCCAACCCGGCTCAGACGAAATGCCTACATCTTCCACCCAAGCGACTGTGCTGATTCCCAAATGATTCAGCATCCACATGCTTAGGAGGGGATAAACTGCATGCCTTTTTCCAACCACCATTTTACACTGCTTAGAGAGCGTCGGAAAGCAGCTATGTCAGAAAGGCCCCTTTGCTCTCAGCCATGCCCTCCATTGCTCTCGAGGTGGAAGGCACAAGGCACTGGTTCTGGATCCACTCCTCAATGGGAGACAAAACACATCTTGTCCTGCTTCCAGCTCTTTAGGAAGTGGAGAAAAAACTCCCTTTCCACAGTGCTCTTACAGCGTCCTGGGAACATCTCATACAAAGAGGCTGAACGCCGTTTCTTTTCAGCACTTCACTCGCCAGTCTGGGACATCTGCATCCCGCACGTTTCCATCTTGCCAACCCGGCTCAGACGAAATGCCTACATCTTCCCCTTGAACAATGGGGATGAGGCCCATAGGATTGTGGTTCCACATGCTGAGGAGGAGAGAGACAATAGGGTTTTAACTAACCACGAAGTGCAACGGTTGGGAGAGTGTCAGAAAGCACCAATGGCAAAAAGACCCCTTTACTCTCAGCCGTGCCCTCCATTGCTGTAGAGGTGGAAGGCACAACGCACTGCCTCCATCCTTCAATGGGAGACAAGCCATAAACTGTCTTACCTCCAGCTCTTTAGGAAGCTGGGAAAGAACTCGCTTTCCACAGTGCCGTTACAGCATACGAGGAAACTCTCATACAGAGGCAGCTCAAACGCCATTTCTTCCCAGTGCTTAACTGGCCGCTTTAGGACTTCCGCTTCTGCCAGAATTCCACCTTGCCAACCCGGCTCAGACGAAATGCCTACATCTTCCCCTTAAGCAACGGGGGCAAAGCCCACATGATTGTGCTGCCACATGCTTAGCAGGAGCAGACAATAGGCTTTTTACAAACCGCCATTGTGCACTGGGTCAGAGAGTGTCAGAATGCACCTATGTCAGAAAGGGCCCTTTGCTCTCAGCCGTGCCCTCCATTGCTCTAGAGGTGGAAGGCACAAAGCGCTGCCTCCATCCTTCAATTGGAGACAAGCCATAAACTGTCTTGCCTCCAGCTCTTTTGGAAGCTGACAAACAACTCTCTTTCCACAGTCCTGTTACAGCAGACCGGGGAACTTCTCATACAAAGGCAGCTCAAATGGCATTTCTTCCCAGCCCTTAACTCGCAGCTTAGGACTCCTGCTTCTGCCGCATTTCCACCTTGCCAACCCGGCTCAGACGAAATGCCTACATCTTCCCCTGAAGCAACTGGGCTGAGTCCCAAATGATTGAGCGTCCACGTGCTTAGGAGGCGATAGACTGCACGCCTTTTTCCAACCACCATTGTGCACTGCTGGAGAGAGTGTCGGAAAGCAGCTATGTCAGAAAGACCCCTTTGCTCTCAGCCGTGCCCTTCATTGCTCTAGACGTGGAATGCACAATGCACTGGCTCCCCCCTCAAGGGGCGACAAGCCACAGACCATCTTCCTTCCATCTCTTTAGGAAGCTGAGCAAGAACTCGCTTTCAACAGTGCTCTTTCTGTGTCCTGGCAACATCTCATACAAAGGCAGCTGATATGCCATTTCTTTTCAGCGCTTAACTCGCAGATTTGGAACTTCTGCTCCTGCCACATTTCCACCTTGCCAACCCGGCTCAGACGAAATGTCTACATCTTCCCCTTCAGCAACAGGGACGAGGCCCACATGACTGTGCTTCCGCATGCTTAGCAGGAGCAGACAATAGTCTTTTTACAAACCGCCATTGTGCACTGGGTCAGAGAGTGTCCGAATGCACCTATGTCAGAAAGGGCCCTTTGCTCTCAGCCGTGCCCTCCATTGCTGTAGAGGTGGAAGGCACAAAGCACTGCCTCCATCCTTCAATTGGAGACAAGCCAGCAACTGTCCTGCTTCCAGCTCTTGAGGAAGCTGGGAAAGCACTCGCATTCCACAGTGCTCTTACAGGGTCCTGGGAACGTCTCATACAAAGGCAGCTGAACACCGTGTCTTTTCAGCCCTTAACTCACCAATCTGCAACATCTGCTTCTGCCGCATTTCCACCTTGCCAACCCGGCTCAGACGAAATGCCTACATCTTCCCCTGAAGCGACTGTGCTGATTCCCAAATGATTGAGCATCCACATGCTTAGGAGGCGATAAACTGCATGCCTTTTTCCAACCACCATTTGACACTGCTTAGAGAGCGTCGGAAAGCAGCTATGTCAGAAAGGCCCCTTTGCTCTCAGCCATGCCCTCCATTGCTCTCGAGGTGGAAGGCACAAGGCACTGGTTCTGGATCCACCCCTCAATGGGAGACAAACCACATCTTGGCCTGCTTCCAGCTCTTTAGGAATTGGAGAAGAATCTCCCTTTCCACAGTGCTCTTACAGCGTCCTGGGAACATCTCATACAAAGGAGGCTGAACGCCGTTTCTTTTCAGCACTTCACTCGCCAGTCTGGGACATCTGCATCCTGCACGTTTCCACCTTGCCAACCCGGCTCAGACGAAATGCCTACATCTTCCCTTTAAGCAACGGGGGCGAAGCCCACATGATTGTGCTGCCACATGCTTAGCAGGAGCAGACAATAGTCTTTTTACAAACCGCCATTGTGCACTGGGTCAGAGAGTGTCAGAATGCACCTATGTCAGAAAGGGCGCTTTGCTCACAGCCGTGCCCTCCATTGCTCTAGAGGTGGAAGGCACAAAGCACTGCCTCCATCCTTCAATTGGGGACAAGCCAGCAACTGGCCTGCTTCCAGCTCTTTAGGAAGCTGGGAAAGCACTCGCATTCCACAGTGCTCTTACAGCCTCCTGGGAACGTCTCATACAAAGGCAGCTGAACACCGTGTCTTTTCAGCCCTTAACTCACCAATCTGCAACATCTGCTTCTGCCGCCTTTCCACCTTGCCAACCCGGCTCAGACGAAATGCCTACATCTTCCCCTGAAGCGACTGTGCTGATTCCCAAATGATTGAGCATCCACATGCTTAGGAGGCGATAAACTGCATGCCTTTTTCCAACCACCATTTGACACTGCTTAGAGAGCGTCGGAAAGCAGCTATGTCAGAAAGGCCCCTTTGCTCTCAGCCATCCCCTCCATTGCTCTCGAGGTGGAAGGCACAAGGCAGTGGTTCTGGATCCACCGCTCAATGGGAGACAAACCACATCTTGGCCTGCTTCCAGCTCTTTAGGAATTGGAGAAAAATCTCCCTTTCCACAGTGCTCTTACAGCGTCCTGGGAACATCTCATACAAAGGAGGCTGAACGCCGTTTCTTTTCAGCACTTCACTCGCCAGTCTGGGACATCTGCATCCTGCACGTTTCCACCTTGCCAACCCGGCTCAGACGAAATGCCTACATCTTCCCCTTGAGCAATGGGGATGAGGCCCATAGGATTGTGGTTCCACATGCTGAGGAGGAGAGAGACAATAGGCTTTTAACTAACCACGAAGTGCAATGGTTGGGAGAGTGTCAGAAAGCACCAATGGCAGAAAGACCCCTTTACTCTCAGCCGCGCCCTCCATTGCTGTAGAGGTGGAAGGCACAAAGCACTGCCTCCATCCTTCAATGGGAGACAAGCCATAAACTGTCTTGCCTCCAGCTCTTTAGGAAGCTGAGAAAGAACTCGCTTTCCACAGTGCTGTTACAGCATACGAGGAAACTCTCATACAGAGGCAGCTCAAACGCCATTTCTTCCCAGTGCTTAACTGGCCACTTTAGGACTTCCGCTTCTGCCAAAGTTCCACGTTGCCAACCCGGCTCAGACGAAATGCCTACATCTTCCCCTTAAGCAACGGGGGCGAAGCCCACATGATTGTGCTGCCACATGCTTAGCAGGAGCAGACAATAGTCTTTTTACAAACCGCCATTGTGCACTGGGTCAGAGAGTGTCAGAATGCACCTATGTCAGAAAGGGCCCTTTGCTCTCAGCCGTGCCCTCCATTGCTCTAGAGGTGGAAGGCACAAAGCACTGCCTCCATCCTTCAATTGGAGACAAGCCATAAACTGTCTTGCCTCAAGCTCTTTAGGAAGCTGACAAACAACTCGCTTTCCACAGTCCTGTTACAGCAGACCGGGGAAGTTCTCATACAAAGGCAGCTCAAATGGCATTTCTTCCCAGCCCTTAACTCGCAGCTTTAGGACTCCTGCTTCTGCCGCAATTCCACCTTGCCAACCCGGCTCAGACGAAATGCCTACATCTTCCCCTGAAGCAACTGGGCTGAGTCCCAAATGATTGAGCGTCCACATGCTTAGGAGGCGATAGACTGCACGCCTTTTTCCAACCACCATTGTGCACTGCTGGAGAGAGTGTCGGAAAGCAGCTATGTCAGAAAGACCCCTTTGCTCTCAGCCGTGCCCTTCATTGCTCTAGACGTGCAATGCGCAAGGCACTGGATCCCCCCCT
Source organism: Equus przewalskii (assembly GCF_037783145.1). Taxonomy (NCBI): domain Eukaryota; kingdom Metazoa; phylum Chordata; class Mammalia; order Perissodactyla; family Equidae; genus Equus; species Equus przewalskii. The sequence goes on from NW_027228020.1 coordinate 16,564, forward strand.
CAAGGGGCGACAAGCCACAGACCATCTTCCTTCCATCTCTTTAGGAAGCTGAGCAAGAACTCGCTTTCAACAGTGCTCTTTCTGTGTCCTGGCAACATCTCATACAAAGGCAGCTGATATGCCATTTCTTTTCAGCGCTTAACTCGCAGATTTGGATCTTCTGCTCCTGCCACATTTCCAGGTTGCCAACCCGGCTCAGACATAATGTCTACATCTTCCCCTTCAGCAACGGGGACGTGGCAAAGATGATTGTGCTTCCGCATGCTTAGCAGGAGCAGACAATAGGCTTTTTACAAACTGCCATTGTGCACTGGGTCAGAGAGTGGCAGAATGCACCTATGTCAGAAAGGGCCCTTTGCTCTCAGCCGTGCCCTCCATTGCTGTAGAGGTGGAGGGCACAAAGCACTGCCTCCATCCTTCAATTGGAGACAAGCCAGCAACTGTCCTGCTTCCAGCTCTTTAGGAAGCTGGCAAAGCACTCGCATTCCACAGTGCTCTTACAGCGTCCTGGGAACGTCTCATACAAAGGCAGCTGAACATCGTGTCTTTTCAGCCCTTAACTCACCAATCTGCAACATCTGCTTCTGCCGCATTTCCACCTTGCCAACCCGGCTCAGACGAAATGCCTACATCTTCCCCCCAAGCGACTGTGCTGATTCCCAAATGATTCAGCATCCACATGCTTAGGAGGGGATAAACTGCATGCCTTTTTCCAACCACCATTTTACACTGCTTAGAGAGCGTCGGAAAGCAGCTATGTCAGAAAGGCCCCTTTGCTCTCAGCCATGCCCTCCATTGCTCTCGAGGTGGAAGGCACAAGGCACTGGTTCTGGATCCACTCCTCAATGGGAGACAAAACACATCTTGTCCTGCTTCCAGCTCTTTAGGAAGTGGAGAAAAAACTCCCTTTCCACAGTGCTCTTACAGCGTCCTGGGAACATCTCATACAAAGAGGCTGAACGCCGTTTCTTTTCAGCACTTCACTCGCCAGTCTGGGACATCTGCATCCCGCACGTTTCCATCTTGCCAACCCGGCTCAGACGAAATGCCTACATCTTCCCCTTGAACAATGGGGATGAGGCCCATAGGATTGTGGTTCCACATGCTGAGGAGGAGAGAGACAATAGGGTTTTAACTAACCACGAAGTGCAACGGTTGGGAGAGTGTCAGAAAGCACCAATGGCAAAAAGACCCCTTTACTCTCAGCCGTGCCCTCCATTGCTGTAGAGGTGGAAGGCACAATGCACTGCCTCCATCCTTCAATGGGAGACAAGCCATAAACTGTCTTACCTCCAGCTCTTTAGGAAGCTGGGAAAGAACTCGCTTTCCACAGTGCCGTTACAGCATACGAGGAAACTCTCATACAGAGGCAGCTCAAACGCCATTTCTTCCCAGTGCTTAACTGGCCGCTTTAGGACTTCCGCTTCTGCCAGAATTCCACCTTGCCAACCCGGCTCAGACGAAATGCCTACATCTTCCCCTTAAGCAACGGGGGCAAAGCCCACATGATTGTGCTGCCACATGCTTAGCAGGAGCAGACAATAGGCTTTTTACAAACCGCCATTGTGCACTGGGTCAGAGAGTGTCAGAATGCACCTATGTCAGAAAGGGCCCTTTGCTCTCAGCCGTGCCCTCCATTGCTCTAGAGGTGGAAGGCACAAAGCACTGCCTCCATCCTTCAATTGGAGACAAGCCATAAACTGTCTTGCCTCCAGCTCTTTAGGAAGCTGACAAACAACTCGCTTTCCACAGTCCTGTTACAGCAGACCCGGGAACTTCTCATACAAAGGCAGCTCAAATGGCATTTCTTCCCAGGCCTTAACTCGCAGCTTTAGGACTCCTGCTTCTGCCGCAATTCCACCTTGCCAACCCGGCTCAGACGAAATGCCTACATCTTCCCCTGAAGCAACTGGGCTGAGTCCCAAATGATTGAGCGTCCACGTGCTTAGGAGGCGATAGACTGCACGCCTTTTTCCAACCACCATTGTGCACTGCTGGAGAGAGTGTCGGAAAGCAGCTATGTCAGAAAGACCCCTTTGCTCTCAGCCGTGCCCTTCATTGCTCTAGACGTGGAATGCACAATGCACTGGCTCCCCCCCTCAAGGGGCGACAAGCCACAGACCATCTTCCTTCCATCTCTTTAGGAAGCTGAGCAAGAACTCGCTTTCAACAGTGCTCTTTCTGTGTCCTGGCAACATCTCATACAAAGGCAGCTGATATGCCATTTCTTTTCAGCGCTTAACTCGCAGATTTGGAACTTCTGCTCCTGCCACATTTCCACCTTGCCAACCCGGCTCAGACGAAATGTCTACATCTTCCCCTTCAGCAACGGGGACGAGGCCCAGATGACTGTGCTTCCGCATGCTTAGCAGGAGCAGACAATAGGCTTTTTACAAACCGCCATTGTGCACTGGGTCAGAGAGTGTCAGAATGCACCTATGTCAGAAAGGGCCCTTTGCTCTCAGCCGTGCCCTCCATTGCTGTAGAGGTGGAAGGCACAAAGCACTGCCTCCATCCTTCAATTGGAGACAAGCCAGCAACTGTCCTGCTTCCAGCTATTGAGGAAGCTGGGAAAGCACTCGCATTCCACAGTGCTCTTACAGCGTCCTGGGAACGTCTCATACAAAGGCAGCTGAACACCGTGTCTTTTCAGCCCTTAACTCACCAATCTGCAACATCTGCTTCTGCCGCATTTCCACCTTGCCAACCCGGCTCAGACGAAATGCCTACATCTTCCCCTCAAGCGACTGTGCTGATTCCCAAATGATTGAGCATCCACATGCTTAGGAGGCGATAAACTGCATGCCTTTTTCCAACCACCATTTTACACTGCTTAGAGAGCGTCGGAAAGCAGCTATGTCAGAAAGGCCCCTTTGCTCTCAGCCATGCCCTCCATTGCTCTCGAGGTGGAAGGCACAAGGCACTGGTTCTGGATCCACCCCTCAATGGGAGACAAACCACATCTTGGCCTGCTTCCAGCTCTTTAGGAAGTGGAGAAAAAACTCCCTTTCCACAGTGCTCTTACAGCGTCCTGGGAACATCTCATACAAAGGAGGCTGAACGCCGTTTCTTTTCAGCACTTCACTCGCCAGTCTGGGACATCTGCATCCTGCACGTTTCCACCTTGCCAACCCGGCTCAGACGAAATGCCTACATCTTCCCCTTGAGCAATGGGGATGAGGCCCATAGGATTGTGGTTCCACATGCTGAGGAGGAGAGAGACAATAGGCTTTTAACTAACCACGAAGTGCAACGGTTGGGAGAGTGTCAGAAAGCACCAATGGCAGAAAGACCCCTTTACTCTCAGCCGTGCCCTCCATTGCTGTAGAGGTGGAAGGCACAAAGCACTGCCTCCATCCTTCAATGGGAGACAAGCCATAAACTGTCTTGCCTCCAGCTCTTTAGGAAGCTGGGAAAGAACTCGCTTTCCACAGTGCTGTTACAGCATACGAGGAAACTCTCATACAGAGGCAGCTCAAACGCCATTTCTTCCCAGTGCTTAACTGGCCGCTTTAGGACTTCCGCTTCTGCCAGAATTCCACCTTGCCAACCCGGCTCAGACGAAATGCCTACATCTTCCCCTTAAGCAACGGGGGCAAAGCCCACATGATTGTGCTGCCACATGCTTAGCAGGAGCAGACAATAGGCTTTTTACAAACCGCCATTGTGCACTGGGTCAGAGAGTGTCAGAATGCACCTATGTCAGAAAGGGCCCTTTGCTCTCAGCCGTGCCCTCCATTGCTCTAGAGGTGGAAGGCACAAAGCACTGCCTCCATCCTTCAATTGGAGACAAGCCATAAACTGTCTTGCCTCCAGCTCTTTAGGAAGCTGACAAACAACTCGCTTTCCACAGTCCTGTTACAGCAGACAGGGGAACTTCTCATACTAAGGCAGCTCAAATGGCATTTCTTCCCAGCCCTTAACTCGCAGCTTTAGGACTCCTGCTTCTGCCGCAATTCCACCTTGCCAACCCGGCTCAGACGAAATGCCTACATCTTCCCCTGAAGCAACTGGGCTGAGTCCCAAATGATTGAGCGTCCACGTGCTTAGGAGGCGATAGACTGCACGCCTTTTTCCAACCACCATTGTGCACTGCTGGAGAGAGTGTCGGAAAGCAGCTATGTCAGAAAGACCCCTTTGCTCTCAGCCGTGCCCTTCATTGCTCTAGACGTGGAATGCACAATGCACTGGCTCCCCCCCTCAAGGGGCGACAAGCCACAGACCATCTTCCTTCCATCTCTTTAGGAAGCTGAGCAAGAACTCGCTTTCAACAGTGCTCTTTCTGTGTCCTGGCAACATCTCATACAAAGGCAGCTGATATGCCATTTCTTTTCAGCGCTTAACTCGCAGATTTGGAACTTCTGCTCCTGCCACATTTCCACCTTGCCAACCCGGCTCAGACGAAATGTCTACATCTTCCCCTTCAGCAACGGGGACGAGGCCCAGATGACTGTGCTTCCGCATGCTTAGCAGGAGCAGACAATAGGCTTTTTACAAACCGCCATTGTGCACTGGGTCAGAGAGTGTCCGAATGCACCTATGTCAGAAAGGGCCCTTTGCTCTCAGCCGTGCCCTCCATTGCTCTAGAGGTGGAAGGCACAAAGCACTGCCTCCATCCTTCAATTGGAGACAAGCCAGCAACTGTCCTGCTTCCAGCTATTGAGGAAGCTGGGAAAGCACTCGCATTCCACAGTGCTCTTACAGCGTCCTGGGAACGTCTCATACAAAGGCAGCTGAACACCGTGTCTTTTCAGCCCTTAACTCACCAATCTGCAACATCTGCTTCTGCCGCATTTCCACCTTGCCAACCCGGCTCAGACGAAATGCCTACATCTTCCCCTCAAGCGACTGTGCTGATTCCCAAATGATTGAGCATCCACATGCTTAGGAGGCGATAAACTGCATGCCTTTTTCCAACCACCATTTTACACTGCTTAGAGAGCGTCGGAAAGCAGCTATGTCAGAAAGGCCCCTTTGCTCTCAGCCATGCCCTCCATTGCTCTCGAGGTGGAAGGCACAAGGCACTGGTTCTGGATCCACCCCTCAATGGGAGACAAACCACATCTTGGCCTGCTTCCAGCTCTTTAGGAAGTGGAGAAAAAACTCCCTTTCCACAGTGCTCTTACAGCGTCCTGGGAACATCTCATACAAAGGAGGCTGAACGCCGTTTCTTTTCAGCACTTCACTCGCCAGTCTGGGACATCTGCATCCTGCACGTTTCCACCTTGCCAACCCGGCTCAGACGAAATGCCTACATCTTCCCCTTGAGCAATGGGGATGAGGCCCATAGGATTGTGGTTCCACATGCTGAGGAGGAGAGAGACAATAGGCTTTTAACTAACCACGAAGTGCAACGGTTGGGAGAGTGTCAGAAAGCACCAATGGCAGAAAGACCCCTTTACTCTCAGCCGTGCCCTCCATTGCTGTAGAGGTGGAAGGCACAAAGCACTGCCTCCATCCTTCAATGGGAGACAAGCCATAAACTGTCTTGCCTCCAGCTCTTTAGGAAGCTGAGAAAGAACTCGCTTTCCACAGTGCTGTTACAGCATACGAGGAAAGTCTCATGCAGAGGCAGCTCAAACGCCATTTCTTCCCCGTGCTTATCTGGCCACTTTAGGACTTCCGCTTCTGCCAAAGTTCCACCTTGCCAACCCGGCTCAGACGAAATGCCTACATCTTCCCCTTAAGCAACGGGGGCGAAGCCCACATGATTGTGCTGCCACATGCTTAGCAGGAGCAGACAATAGGCTTTTTACAAACCGCCATTGTGCACTGGGTCAGAGAGTGTCAGAATGCACCTATGTCAGAAAGGGCCCTTTGCTCTCAGCCGTGCCCTCCATTGCTCTAGAGGTGGAAGGCACAAAGCACTGCCTCCATCCTTCAATTGGAGACAAGCCATAAACTGTCTTGCCTCAAGCTCTTTAGGAAGCTGACAAACAACTCGCTTTCCACAGTCCTGTTACAGCAGACCGGGGAAGTTCTCATACAAAGGCAGCTCAAATGGCATTTCTTCCCAGCCCTTAACTCGCAGCTTTAGGACTCCTGCTTCTGCCGCAATTCCACCTTGCCAACCCGGCTCAGACGAAATGCCTACATCTTCCCCTGAAGCAACTGGGCTGAGTCCCAAATGATTGAGCGTCCACGTGCTTAGGAGGCGATAGACTGCACGCCTTTTTCCAACCACCATTGTGCACTGCTGGAGAGAGTGTCGGAAAGCAGCTATGTCAGAAAGACCCCTTTGCTCTCAGCCGTGCCCTTCATTGCTCTAGACGTGCAATGCACAAGGCACTGGATCCCCCCCTCAAGGGGCGACAAGCCACAGACCATCTTCCTTCCATCTCTTTAGGAAGCTGAGCAAGAACTCGCTTTCAACAGTGCTCTTTCTGTGTCCTGGCAACATCTCATACAAAGGCAGCTGATATGCCATTTCTTTTCAGCGCTTAACTCGCAGATTTGGATCTTCTGCTCCTGCCACATTTCCAGGTTGCCAACCCGGCTCAGACATAATGTCTACATCTTCCCCTTCAGCAACGGGGACGTGGCAAAGATGATTGTGCTTCCGCATGCTTAGCAGGAGCAGACAATAGGCTTTTTACAAACTGCCATTGTGCACTGGGTCAGAGAGTGGCAGAATGCACCTATGTCAGAAAGGGCCCTTTGCTCTCAGCCGTGCCCTCCATTGCTGTAGAGGTGGAGGGCACAAAGCACTGCCTCCATCCTTCAATTGGAGACAAGCCAGCAACTGTCCTGCTTCCAGCTCTTTAGGAAGCTGGCAAAGCACTCGCATTCCACAGTGCTCTTACAGCGTCCTGGGAACGTCTCATACAAAGGCAGCTGAACACCGTGTCTTTTCAGCCCTTAACTCACCAATCTGCAACATCTGCTTCTGCCGCATTTCCACCTTGCCAACCCGGCTCAGACGAAATGCCTACATCTTCCCCTCAAGCGACTGTGCTGATTCCCAAATGATTCAGCATCCACATGCTTAGGAGGGGATAAACTGCATGCCTTTTTCCAACCACCATTTTACACTGCTTAGAGAGCGTCGGAAAGCAGCTATGTCAGAAAGGCCCCTTTGCTCTCAGCCATGCCCTCCATTGCTCTCGAGGTGGAAGGCACAAGGCACTGCATCCATCCTTCAATGGGAGACAAGCCAGCAACTGTCCTGCTTCCAGCTCTTGAGGAAGCTGGGAAAGAACTCGCTTTCCACAGTGCTCTTACAGCGTCCTGGGAACATCTCATACAAAGGCAGCTGAACACCGTTTCTTTTCAGCACTTAACTCGCCAGTCTGGGACATCTGCTTCTGCCGCATTTCCACCTTGCCAACCCGGCTCAGACGAAATGCCTACATCTTCCCCTCAAGCGACTGGGCTGATTCCCAAATGATTGAGCATCCACATGCTTAGGAGGAGATAAACTGCATGCCTTTTTCCAACCACGATTTTAGAATGGTTGAGAGAGTGTCAGAAAGCTCCAATGGCAGAAAGGCACTATGTTAATGTATTGTTGAGTAAGAAAGATATTTAATATATAATAAAAAAAATATTGTTATTAGTTTTAAAGTAAAAAAAAAAATTGTCAGAAAGGGCCCTTTGCTCTCAGCCGCGCCCTCCATTGCTGTAGAGGTGGAAGGCACAAAGCACTGCCTCCATCCTTCAATGGGAGACAAGCCATAAACTGTCTTGCCTCCAGCTCTTTAGGAAGCTGGGAAAGCACTCGCTTTCCACAGTGCTGTTACAGCGTACGAGGAACGTCTCATACAAAGGCAGCTGAACACCGTGTCTTTTCAGCGCTTAACAGGCCAATCTAGAACATCTGCTTCTGCCGCAGTTTCACCTTGCCAACCCGGCTCAGACGAAATGCCTACATCTTCCCCTGAAGCGACTGGGCTGAGTCCCAAATGATTGAGCGTCCACATGCTTAGGAGGCGATAGACTGCATGCCTTTTTCCAACCACCATTTTACACTGCTTAGAGAGCGTCGGAAAGCAGCTATGTCAGAAAGGCCCCTGTGCTCTCAGCCATGCCCTCCATTGCTCTCGAGGTGGAAGGCACAAGGCACTGGTTCTGGATCCACTCCTCAATGGGAGACAAAACACATCTTGTCCTGCTTCCAGCTCTTTAGGAAGTGGAGAAAAAACTCCCTTTCCACAGTGCTCTTACAGCGTCCTGGGAACATCTCATACAAAGAGGCTGAACGCCGTTTCTTTTCAGCACTTCACTCGCCAGTCTGGGACATCTGCATCCCGCACGTTTCCATCTTGCCAACCCGGCTCAGACGAAATGCCTACATCTTCCCCTTGAACAATGGGGATGAGGCCCATAGGATTGTGGTTCCACATGCTGAGGAGGAGAGAGACAATAGGGTTTTAACTAACCACGAAGTGCAACGGTTGGGAGAGTGTCAGAAAGCACCAATGGCAAAAAGACCCCTTTACTCTCAGCCGTGCCCTCCATTGCTGTAGAGGTGGAAGGCACAACGCACTGCCTCCATCCTTCAATGGGAGACAAGCCATAAACTGTCTTGCCTCCAGCTCTTTAGGAAGCTGGGAAAGAACTCGCTTTCCACAGTGCCGTTACTGCATACGAGGAAACTCTCATACAGAGGCAGCTCAAACGCCATTTCTTCCCAGTGCTTAACTGGCCGCTTTAGGACTTCCGCTTCTGCCAGAATTCCACCTTGCCAACCCGGCTCAGACGAAATGCCTACATCTTCCCCTTAAGCAACGGGGGCAAAGCCCACATGATTGTGCTGCCACATGCTTAGCAGGAGCAGACAATAGGCTTTTTACAAACCGCCATTGTGCACTGGGTCAGAGAGTGTCAGAATGCACCTATGTCAGAAAGGGCCCTTTGCTCTCAGCCGTGCCCTCCATTGCTCTATAGGTGGAAGGCACAAAGCACTGCCTCCACCCTCAATTGGAGACAAGCCATAAACTCTCTTGCCTCCAGCTATTTTTGAAGCAGACAAACAACTCTCTTTCCACAGTCCTGTTACAGCAGACCGGGGAACTTATCATACAAAGGCAGCTCCAATGGCATTTCTTCCCAGCCCTTAACTCGCAGCTTAGGACTCCTGCTTCTGCCGAATTTCCACCTTGCCAACCCGGCTCAGACGAAATGCCTACATCTTCCCCTGAAGCAACTGGGCTGAGTCCCAAATGATTGAGCGTCCACGTGCTTAGGAGGCGATAGACTGCACGCCTTTTTCCAACCACCATTGTGCACTGCTGGAGAGAGTGTCGGAAAGCAGCTATGTCACAAAGACCCCTTTGCTCTCAGCCGTGACCTTCATTGCTCTAGACGTGGAATGCACAATGCACTGGCTCCCCACTCGAGGGGCGACAAGCCACAGACCATCTTCCTTCCATCTCTTTAGGATGCTGAGCAAGAACTCGCTTTCAACAGTGCTCTTTCTGTGTCCTGGCAACATCTCATACAAAGGCAGCTGATATGCCATTTCTTTTCTGCGCTTAACTCGCAGATTTGGAACTTCTGCTCCTGCCACATTTCCACCTTGCCAACCCGGCTCAGACGAAATGTCTACATCTTCCCCTTCAGCAACGGGGACGAGGCCCAGATGACTGTGCTTCCGCATGCTTAGCAGGAGCAGACAATAGGCTTTTTACAAACCGCCATTGTGCACTGGGTCAGAGAGTGTCAGAATGCACCTATGTCAGAAAGGGCCCTTTGCTCTCAGCCATGCCCTCCATTGCTGTAGAGGTGGAAGGCACAAAGCACTGCCTCCATCCTTCAATTGGAGACAAGCCAGCAACTGTCCTGCTTCCAGCTCTTTAGGAATTGGGAAAGCACTCGCATTCCACAGTGCTCTTACAGCGTCCTGGGAACGTCTCATACAAAGGCAGCTGAACACCGTGTCTTTTCAGCCCTTAACTCACCAATCTGCAACATCTGCTTCTGCCGCATTTCCACCTTGCCAACCCGGCTCAGACGAAATGCCTACATCTTCCCCTCAAGCGACTGTGCTGATTCCCAAATGATTGAGCATCCACATGCTTAGGAGGCGATAAACTGCATGCCTTTTTCCAACCACCATTTCACACTGCTTAGAGAGCTTTGGAAAGCAGCTATGTCAGAAAGGCCCCTGTGCTCTCAGCCATGCCCTCCATTGCTCTCGAGGTGGAAGGCACAACTCACTCGTTCTGGATCCACCCCTCAATGGGAGACAAACCACATCTTGGCCTACTTCCAGCTCTTTAGGAAGTGGAGAAAAAACTCCCTTTCCACAGTGCTCTTACAGCGTCCTGGGAACATCTCATACAAAGGAGCCTGAACGCCGTTTCTTTTCAGCGCTTCACTCGCCAGTCTGGGACATCTGCATCCTGCACGTTTCCACCTTGCCAACCCGTATCAGACGAAATGCCTACGTCTTCCCCTTGAGCAATGGGGATGAGGCCCATAGGATTGTGGTTCCACATGCTGAGGAGGAGAGAGACAATAGGCTTTTAACTAACCACGAAGTGCAACGGTTGGGAGAGTGTCAGAAAGCACCAATGGCAGAAAGGCCCCTTTACACTCAGCCGCGCCCTCCATTGCTGTAGAGGTGGAAGGCACAAAGCACTGCCTCCATAATTCAATGGGAGACAAGCCATAAACTGTCTTGCCTCCAGCTCTTTAGGAAGCTGGGAAAGAACTCGCTTTCCACAGTGCTGTTACAGCAGACCGGTTAAATTCTCATACAAAGGCTGCTCAAATGGCATTTCCTCACAGCCATTAACTCGCAGCTTAGGACTCCTGCTTCTGCCGCAATTCCACCTTGCCAACCCGGCTCAGACGAAATGCCTACATCTTCCCCTGAAGCAACTGGGCTGAGTCCCAAATGATTGAGCGTCCACGTGCTTAGGAGGCGATAGACTGCACGCCTTTTTCCAACCACCATTGTGCACTGCTGGAGAGAGTGTCGGAAAGCAGTTATGTCAGAAAGACCCCTTTGCTCTCAGCCCTGCCCTTCATTGCTCTAGGCGTGGAATGCACAAGGCACTGGCTCCCCCCCTCAGGGGGCGACAAGCCACAGACCATCTTCCATCCATCTCTTTAGGAAGCTGAGCAAGAACTCGCTTTCAACAGTGCTCTTTCTGTGTCCTGGCAACATCTCATACAAAGGCAGCTGATATGCCATTTCTTTTCAGCGCTTAACTCGCAGATTTGGAACTTCTGCTCCTGTCACATTTGCAGCTTGCCAACCCGGCTCAGACGAAATGTCAAGATCTTCCCCTTCAGCAACGGGGACGAGGCCCAGGTGACTGTGCTTCCGCATGCTTAGCAGGAGCAGACAATCGGCTTTTACAAACCGCCATTGTGCACTGGGTCAGAGAGAGTCAGAATGCACCTATGTCAGAAAGGGCCCTTTGCTCTCAGCCGTGCCCTCCATTGCTCTAGAGGTGGAAGGCACAAAGCACTGCCTCCATCCTTCAATTGGAGACAAGCCAGCAACTGTCCTGCTTCCAGCTCTTTAGGAAGCTGGGAAAGCACTCGCATTCCACAGTGCTCTTACAGCGTCCTGGGAACGTCTCCTACAAAGGCAGCTGAACGCCGTGTCTTTTCAGCCCTTAACTCACCAATCTGCAACATCTGCTTCTGCCGCATTTCCACCTTGCCAACCCGGCTCAGACGAAATGCCTACATCTTCCCCCCAAGCGACTGTGCTGATTCCCAAATGATTCAGCATCCACATGCTTAGGAGGGGATAAACTGCATGCCTTTTTCCAACCACCATTTTACACTGCTTAGAGAGCGTCGGAAAGCAGCTATGTCAGAAAGGCCCCTTTGCTCTCAGCCATGCCCTCCATTGCTCTCGAGGTGGAAGGCACAAGGCACTGGTTCTGGATCCACTCCTCAATGGGAGACAAAACACATCTTGTCCTGCTTCCAGCTCTTTAGGAAGTGGAGAAAAAACTCCCTTTCCACAGTGCTCTTACAGCGTCCTGGGAACATCTCATACAAAGAGGCTGAACGCCGTTTCTTTTCAGCACTTCACTCGCCAGTCTGGGACATCTGCATCCCGCACGTTTCCATCTTGCCAACCCGGCTCAGACGAAATGCCTACATCTTCCCCTTGAACAATGGGGATGAGGCCCATAGGATTGTGGTTCCACATGCTGAGGAGGAGAGAGACAATAGGGTTTTAACTAACCACGAAGTGCAACGGTTGGGAGAGTGTCAGAAAGCACCAATGGCAAAAAGACCCCTTTACTCTCAGCCGTGCCCTCCATTGCTGTAGAGGTGGAAGGCACAACGCACTGCCTCCATCCTTCAATGGGAGACAAGCCATAAACTGTCTTGCCTCCAGCTCTTTAGGAAGCTGGGAAAGAACTCGCTTTCCACAGTGCCGTTACAGCATACGAGGAAACTCTCATACAGAGGCAGCTCAAACGCCATTTCTTCCCAGTGCTTAACTGGCCTCTTTAGGACTTCCGCTTCTGCCACAGTTCCACCTTGCCAACCCAGCTGAGACGAAATGCCTACATCTTCCCCTTAAGCAACGGGGGTGAAGCCCACATGATTGTGCTTCCACATGCTTTCCCGGAGTAGACAATAGGCTTTTTACAAACCGCCATTGTGCACTGGGTCAAAGAGTGTCAGAATGCACCTATGTCAGAAGGGGTCCTTTGCTCTCAGCCATGCCCTGCATTGCTCTAGAGGTGGGAGGCACAAAGCACTGCCTCCATCCTCCAATTGGAGACAAGCCATAAACTGTCTTGCCTGCAGCTCTTTAGGAAGCTGCCAAACAACTCGCTTTCCACAGTCCTGTTACAGCAGACCGGTTAAATTCTCATACAAAGGCTGCTCAAATGGCATTTCTTCACAGCCATTAATTCGCAGCTTAGGAATCCTGCTTCTGCCGCAATTCCACCTTGCCAACCCGGCTCAGACGAAATGCCTACATCTTCCCCTGAAGCAACTGGGCTGAGTCCCAAATGATTGAGCGTCCACGTGATTAGGAGGCGATAGACTGCACGCCTTTTTCCAACCACCATTGTGCACTGCTGGAGAGAGTGTCGGAAAGCAGTTATGTCAGAAAGACCCCTTTGCTCTCAGCCCTGCCCTTCATTGCTCTAGGCGTGGAATGCACAAGGCACTGGCTCCCCCCCTCAGGGGGCGACAAGCCACAGACCATCTTCCATCCATCTCTTTAGGAAGCTGAGCAAGAACTCGCTTTCAACAGTGCTCTTTCTGTGTCCTGGCAACATCTCATACAAAGGCAGCTGATATGCCATTTCTTTTCAGCGCTTAACTCGCAGATTTGGAACTTCTGCTCCTGCCACATTTCCACCTTGTCAACCCGGCTCAGACGAAATGTCTACATCTTCCCCTTCAGCAACGGGGATGATGCACAGATGACTGTGCTTCCGCATGCTTAGCAGGAGCAGACAATAGGCTTTTTACAAACCGCCATTGTGCACTGGGTCAGAGAGAGTCAGAATGCACCTATGTCAGAAAGGGCCCTTTGCTCTCAGCCGTGCCCTCCATTGCTCTAGAGGTGGAAGGCACAAAGCACTGCCTCCATCCTTCAATTGGAGACAAGCCAGCAACTGTCCTGCTTCCAGCTCTTTAGGAAGCTGGGAAGGCACTCGCATTCCACAGTGCTCTTGAAGCGTCCTAGGAACGTCTCATACAAAGGAAGGTGAACACGGTGTCTTTTCAGCCCTTAACTCACCAATCTGCAACATCTGCTTCTGCCGCCTTTCCAACTTGCCTACCCGGCTCAGAAGATATGCCTACATCTTTCCCTGAAGCGACTGTGCTGATTCCCAAATGATTGAGCATCCACATGCTTAGGAGGCGATAAACTGCATGCCATTTTCCAACCACCATTTGACACTGCTTAGAGAGCGTCGGAAAGCAGCTATGTCAGAAAGGCCCCTTTGCTCTCAACCAGGCCCTCCATTGCTCTCGAGGTGGAAGGCACAAGACACTGGTTCTGGATCCACCCCTCAATGGGAGACAAACCACATCTTGTCCTGCTTCCAGCTCTTTAGGAATTGGAGAAAAATCTCCCTTTCCACAGTGCTCTTACAGCGTCCTGGGAACATGTAATACAAAGGAGGCTGAACGCCAATTCTTTTCAGCTCTTCACTCGCCAGCCTGGGACATCTGCATCCTGCACGTTTCCACCTTGCGAACCCGGCTCAGACGAAATGCCTACATCTTCCCCTTGAGCAATGGGGATGAGGCCCATAGGATTGTGGTTCCACATGCTGAGGAGGAGAGAGGCAATAGGCTTTTAACTAACCACGAAGTGCAACGGTTGGGAGAGTGTCAGAAGGCACCAATGGCAGAAACACCCCTTTACTCTCCGCCGCGCCCTACATTGCTGTAGAGGTGGAAGGCACAAATCACTGCCTCCATCCTTCAATGTGAGACAAGCCATAAACTGTCTTGATTCCTGCTCTTTAGGAAGCTGGGAAAGAACTCGCTATACACAGTGCTGTTACAGCATACGAGGAAACACTCATACAGAGGCAGCTCAAACGCCATTTCTTCCCAGTCCTTAACTGGCCGCTTTAGGACTTCCGCTTCTGCCACAGTTCCACCTTGCCAACCCGGCTCAGACGAAATGCCTACATCTTCCCCTTCAGCACAGGCGGCGAAGCCCACATGATTGTGCTGCCACATGCTTAACAGGAGCAAACAATAGGCTTTTTACAAACCGCCATTGTGCACTGGGTCAGAGAGTGTCAGAATGCACCTATGTCAGAAAGGGCCCTTTGCTCTCAGCCGTGCCCTCCATTGCTCTAGAGGTGGAAGGCACAAAGCACTGCCTCCATCCTTCAATTGGAGACAAGCCAGCAACTGGCCTGCTTCCAGCTATTGAGAAAGCTGGGAAAGCACTCGCATTCCACAGTGCTCTTACAGCGTCCTGGGAACGTCTCATACAAAGGCAGCTGAAGACCGTGTCTTTTCAGCCCTTAACTCACCAATCTGCAACATCTGCTTCTGCCGCATTTCCACCTTGCCAACCTCGCTCAGACGAAATGCCTACATCTTCCCCTCAAGCGATTGTGCTGATTCCCAAATGATTGAGCATCCACATGCTTAGGAGGCGATAAACTGCATGCCTTTTTCCAACCACCATTTTACACTGCTTAGAGAGCGTCGGAAAGCAGCTATGTCAGAAAGGCCCCTTTGCTCTCAGCCATGCCCTCCATTGCTCTCGAGGTGGAAGGCACCAGGCACTGGTTCTGGATCCACCACTCAATGGGAGACAAACCACATCTTGGCCTGCTTCCAGCTCTTTAGGAATTGGAGAAAAATCTCCCTTTCCACAGTGCTCTTACAGCGTCCTGGGACCATCTCATACAAAGGAGGCTGAACGCCGTTTCTTTTCAGCACTTCACTCGCCAGTCTGGGACATCTGCATCCTGCACGTTTCCACCTTGCCAACCCGGCTCAGACGAAATGCCTACATCTTCCCCTTGAGCAATGGGGATGAAGCCCATAGGATTGTGGTTCCACATGCTGAGGAGGAGAGAGACAATAGGCTTTTAACTAACCACGAAGTGCAACGGTTGGGAAAGTGTCAGAAAGCACCAATGGCAGAAAGACCCCTTTACACTCAGCCGCGCCCTCCATTGCTGTAGAGGTGGAAGGCACAAAGCACTGCCTCCATCCTTCAATGGGAGACCAGCCATAAACTGTCTTGCCTCCAGCTCTTTGGGAAGCTGGGAAGGAACTCGCTTTCCACAGTGCTTTTACAGCATACGAGGAAACTCTCATACAGAGGCAGCTCCAACGCCATTTCTTCCCAGTGCTTAACTGGCCGCTTTAGGACTTCCGCTTCTGCCACAGTTCCACCTTGCCAACACGGCTCAGACGAAATGCCTACGTCTTCCCCTTAAGCAACGGGGGCGAAGCCCACATGATTGTGCTGCCACATGCTTAGCAGGAGCAGACAATAGTCTTTTTACAAACCGCCATTGTGCACTGGGTCAGAGAGTGTCAGAATGCACCTATGTCAGAAAGGGCCCTTTGCTCTCAGCCGTGCCCTCCATTGCTCTAGAGGTGGAAGGCACAAAGCACTGCCTCCATCCTTCAATTGGAGACAAGCCACAAACTGTCTTGCCTCCAGCTCTTTAGGAAGCTGACAAACAACTCGCTTTCAACAGTCCTGATACAGCAGACAGGGGAACTTCTCATACTAAGTCAGCTCAAATGGCATTTCTTCCCAGCCCTTAACTCGCAGCTTTAGGACTCCTGCTTCTGCCACAATTCCACCTTGCCAACCCGGGTCAGACGTAATGCCTACATCTTCCCCTGAAGCAACTGGGCTGAGTCCTAAATGATTGAGCGTCCATGTGCTTAGGAGGCGATGGACTGCACGCCTTTTTCCAACCACCATTGTGCACTGCTGGAGAGAGTGTCGGAAAGCAGCTATGTCAGAAAGACCCCTTTGCTCTCAGCCGTGCCCTTCATTGCTCTAGACGTGGAATGCACAAATCACTGGCTCCCCCCCTCAAGGGGCGACATGCCACAGACCATCTTCCTTCCATCTCTTTAGTAAGCTGAGCAAGAACTCGCTTTCAACAGTGCTCTTTCTGTGTCCTGGCAACATCTCATACAAAGGCAGCTGATATGCCATTTCTTTTCAGCGCTTAACTCGCAGATTTCGAACTTCTGCTCCGGCCACATTTCCACCTTGCCAACCCGGCTCAGACGAAATGTCTACATCTTCCCCATCAGCAACGGTGACGAGGTCCATATGACTGTGCTTCAGCATGCTTAGCAGGAGCAGACAATATTCTTTTTACAAACCGCCATTGTGCACTGGGTCAGAGAGTTTCAGAATGCTCCTATGTCAGAAAGGGCCGTTTGCTGTCAGCCGTGCCCTCCATTGCTCTAGAGGTGGAAGGCACAAAGCACTGCCTCCATCCTTCAATTGGAGACAAGCCAGCAACTGTCCTGCTTCCAGCTCTTTAGGAAGCTGGGAAAGCACTCGCATTCCACAGTGCTCTTAGAGCGTCCTGGGAACGTCTCATACAAAGGCAGCTGAACACCGTGTCTTTTCAGCCCTTAACTCACCAATCTGCAACATCTGCTTCTGCCGCATTTCCACCTTGCCAACCCGGCTCAGGCGAAATGCCTACATCTTCCCCTCAAGCGATTGTGCTGATTCCCAAATGATTGAGCATCCACATGCTTAGGAGGCGATAAACTGCATGCCTTTTTCCAACCACCTTTTTACACTGCTTAGAGAGCGTCAGAAAGCAGCTATGTCAGAAAGGCCCCTTTTATCTCAGCCATGCCCTCCATTGCTCTCGAGGTGGAAGGCACAAGGCACTGGTTCTGGATCCACCCCTCATTGGGAGACAAACCACATCTTGGCCTGCTTTCCAGCTCTTTTGGAAGTGGAGAAGAAACTCCCTTTCCACAGTGCTCTTACAGCGTCCTGGGAACATCTCATACAAAGGGGGCTGAAAGCCATTTCTTTTCAGCACTTCACTCGCCAGTCTGGGACATCTGCATCCTGCACGTTTCCACCTTGCCAACCCGGCTCTGACGAAATGCCTACATCTTCCCCTTGAGCAATGGGGATGAGGCCCATAGGATTGTGGTTCCACATGCTGAGGAGGACAGAGATAATAGGCTTTTAACTAACCACGAAGTGCAACGGTTGGGAGAGTGTCAGAATGCACCAATGACAGAAAGACCACTTTACTCTGAGACGCACCCTCCATTGCTGTAGAGGTGGAAGGCACAAAGCACTGCCTCCATCCTTCAATGGGAGACAAGCCATAAACTGTCTTGCCTCCAGCTCTTTATGAAGCTGGGAAACAACTCGCTTTCCGCAGTGCTGTTACAGCATACGAGGAAACTCTCATAAACAGGCAGCTCAAACGCCATTTCTTCCCAGGGCTTAACTGGCCTCTTTAGGACTTCCACGTCTGCCAAATTTCCACCTTGCCAACCCGGCTCAGACGAAATGTCTACATCTTCCCCTTAAGCAACGGGGGCGAAGCCCACATGATTGTGCTGCCACATGCTTCGCAGGACAGACAATAGGCTTTTTACAAACCGCCATTGTGCACTGTGTCAGATAGTGTCAGAATCCACCCGTGTCAGAAAGGGCCTTTTGCTCTCAGCCGTGCCCTCCATTGCTCTAGAGGTGGAAGGCACAAAGCGCTGCCTCCATCCTTCAATTGGAGACAAGCCATAAACTGTCTTGCCTCCAGCTGTTTTTGAAGCTGACAAACAACTCTCTTTCCACAGTCCTGTTACAGCAGACCAGGGAACTTATCATACAAAGGCAGCTCCAATGGCATTTCTTCCCAGCCCTTAACTCGCAGCTTAGGACTCCTGCTTCCGCCGCATTTCCACCTTGCCAACCCGGCTCAGACGAAATGCCTACATCTTCCCCTCAAGCGATTGTGCTGATTCCCAAATGATTGAGCATCCACATGCTTATGAGGCGATAAACTGCATGCCTTTTTCCAACCACCATTTTACACTGCTTAGAGAGCGTCGGAAAGCAGCTATGTCAGAAAGGCCCCTTTGCTCTCAGCCATGCCCTCCATTGCTCTCGAGGTGGCAGGCACAACTCACTCGTTCTGGATCCACCCCTCAGTGGGAGACAAACCACATCTTGTCCTGCTTCCAGCTCTTTAGGAAGTGGAGAAAAAACTCCCTTTCCACAGTGCTCTTACAGCGTCCTGGGAACATCTCATACAAAGGAGGCTGAACGCCGTTTCTTTTCAGCACTTCACTCGCCAGTCTGGGACATCTGCATCCTGCACGTTTCCACCTTGACAACCCGGCTCAGACGAAATGCCTACGTCTTCCCCTTGAGCAATGGGGATGAGGCCCATAGGATTCTGGTTCCACATGCTGAGGAGGAGAGAGACAATAGGCTTTTAACTAACCACGAAGTGCAATGGTTGGGAGAGTGTCAGAAAGCGCCAATGGCAGAAAGGCCCCTTTACTATCAGCCGCACCCTCCATTGCTGTAGAGGTGGAAGGCACAAAGCACTGCCTCCATAATTCAATGGGAGACAAGCCATAAACTGTCTTGCCTCCAGCTCTTTAGGAAGCTGGGAAAGAACTCGCTTTCCACAGTGCTGTTACAGCATACGAGGAAACTCTCATACAGAGGCAGCTCAAACGCCATTTCTTCCCAGTGCTTTACTGGCCTCTTTAGGACTTCCGCTTCTGCCACAGTTCCACCTTGCCAACCCGGCTCAGACGAAATGCCTACACCTTCCCCTTAAGCAACGGGGGTGAAGCCCCCATGATTGTGCTTCCACATGCTTTCCCAGAGTAGACAATAGGCTTTTTACAAACCGCCATTGTGCACTTGGTCAAAGAGTGTCAGAATGCACCTATGTCAGAAGGGGTCCTTTGCTCGCAGCCATGCCCTCAATTGCTCTAGAGGTGGAAGGAACAAAGCACTGCCTCCATCCTCCAATTGGAGACAAGCCATAAACTGTCTTGCCTCCAGCTCTTTAGGAAGCTGACAAACAACTCGCTTTCCACAGTCCTGTTACAGCAGACCGGTTAAATTCTCATACAAAGGCTGCTCAAATGGCATTTCTTCCCAGCCATTAACTCGCAGCTTAGGACTCCTGCTTCTGCCGCAATTCCACCTTGCCAACCCGGCTCAGACGAAATGCCTACATCTTCCCCTGAAGCAACTGGGCTGAGTCCCAAATGATTGAGCGTCCACGTGCTTAGGAGGCGATAGACTGCACGCCTTTTTCCAACCACCATTGTGCACTGCTGGAGAGAGTGTCGGAAAGCAGTTATGTCAGAAAGACCCCTTTGCTCTCAGCCCTGCCCTTCATTGCTCTAGGCGTGGAATGCACAAGGCACTGGCTCCCCCCCTCAGGGGGCGACAAGCCACAGACCATCTTCCATCCATCTCTTTAGGAAGCTGAGCAAGAACTCGCTTTCAACAGTGCTCTTTCTGTGTCCTGGCAACATCTCATACAAAGGCAGCTGATATGCCATTTCTTTTCAGCGCTTAACTCGCAGATTTGGAACTTCTGCTCCTGCCACATTTCCAGCTTGCCAACCCGGCTCAGACGAAATGTCTAGATCTTCCCCTTCAGCAACGGGGACGAGGCCCAGGTGACTGTGCTTCCGCATGCTTAGCAGGAGCAGAGAATCGGTTTTTACAAACCGCCATTGTGCACTGGGTCAGAGAGAGTCAGAATGCACCTATGTCAGAAAGGGCCCTTTGCTCTCAGCCGTGCCCTCCATTGCTTTAGAGGTGGAAGGCACAAAGCACTGCCTCCATCCTTCAATTGGAGACAAGCCAGCAACTGTCCTGCTTCCAGCTCTTTAGGAAGCTGGGAAAGCACTCGCATTCCACAGTGCTCTTACAGCGTCCTGGGAAGGTCTCATACAAAGGCAGCTGAACACCATGTCTTTTCAGCCCTTAACTCACCAATCTGCAACATCTGCTTCTGCCGCATTTCCACCTTGCCAACCCGGCTCAGACGAAATGCCCACATCTTCCCCTCAAGCGACTGTGCTGATTCCCAAATGATTGAGCATCCACATGCTTAGGAGGTGATAAACTGCATGCCTTTTTCCAACCACCATTTTACACTGCTTAGAGAGCGTCGTAAAGCAGCTATGTCAGAAAGGCCCCTCTGCTCTCAGCCATGCCCTCCATTGCTCTCGAGGTGGAAGGCACAAGGCACTGGTTCTGAATCCACCCTCAATGGGAGACAAGCCACATCTTGACCTGTCTCCAGCTATTTAGGAAGTGAAGAAAAAGTCCCTTTCCACAGTGCTCTTACAGCGTCCTGGGAACATTTCATACAAAGGAGGCTGAACGCCGTTTCTTTTCAGCACTTCACTCGCCAGTCTGGGACATCTGCATCCTGCACGTTTCCACCTTGCCAACCCGGCTGAGACGAAATGCCTGCATCTTCCCCTGAAGCAACTGGGCTGAGTCCGAAATGATTCAGCGTCCACGGGCTTAGGAGGCGATAGACTGCACGCCTTTTTCCAACCACCATTGTGCACTGCTGGAGAGAGTGTCGGAAAGCAGCTATGTCAGAAAGACCCTTTTGCTCTAAGCCGTGCCCTTCAGTGCTGTAGACGTGGAATGCACAATGCACTGGCTCCCCCCCTCAAGGGGCGACAAGCCACAGACCATCTTCCTTCCATCTCTTTAGGAAGCTGAGCAAGAACTCGCTTTCAACAGTGATCTTTCTGTGTCCTGGCAACATCTCAAACAAAGGCAGCTGATATGCCATTTCTTTTCAGCGCTTAACTCGCAGATTTGGAACTTCTGCTCCTGCCACATTTCCACCTGGCCAACCCGGCTCAGACGAAATATCTACATCTTCCCCTTCAGCAACGGGGACGAGGCCCAGATCACTGTGCTTCCGCATGCTTAGCAGGAGCAGACATTAGGCTTTTTACAAACCGCCATTGTGAACTGGGTCAGAGAGTGTCAGAATGCACCTATGTCAGAAAGGGCCCTTTGATCTCAGCCGTGCCCTCCATTGCACTAGAGGTGGAAGGCACAAAGCACTGCCTCCATCCTTCAATTGGAGACAAGCCAGCAACTGTCCTGCTTCCAGCTCTTTAGGAAGCTGGGAGAGCACTGGCATTCCACAGTGCACTTACAGCATCCTGGGAACGTCTCATACAAAGGCAGCTGAACACCGTGTCTTTTCAGCCCTTAACTCACCAATCTGCAACATCTGCTTCTGCCGCCTTTCCACCTTGCCAACTCGGCTCAGACGAAATGCCTACATCTTCCCCTCAACCGACTGTGCTGATTCCCAAATGATTGAGCATCCACATGCTTAGGAGGCGATAGACTGCATGCCTTTTTCCAACCACCATTTTACACTGCTTAGAGAGCGTGGGAAAGCAGCGATGTCAGAAAGGCCCCTTTGCTCTCAACCAGGCCCTCCATTGCTCTCGAGGTGGAAGGCGCAAGACACTGGTTCTGGATCCACCCCTCAATTGGAGACAAACCACATCTTGGCCTGCTTCCAGCTCTTTTGGAAGTGGAGTAAAATCTCCCTTTCCACAGTGCTCTTACAGCGTCCTGGGAACATCTCATACAAAGGAGGCTGAACGCAATTTCTTTTCAGCACTTCACTCGCCAGTCTGGGACATCTGCATCCTGCACGTTTCCACCTTGCCAACCCGGCTCAGACGAAATGCCTACATCTTCCCCTTGAACAATGGGGATGAGGCCCATAGGATTCTGGTTCCACAGGCTGAGGAGGACAGAGACAATAGGCTTTTAACTAACCACGAAGTGCAACGGTTGGGAGAGTGTCAGAATGCACCAATGGCAGAAAGACCCCTTTACTCTGAGACGCACCCTCCATTGCTGTAGAGGTGGAAGGCACAAAGCACTGCCTCCATCCTTCAATGGGAGACAAGCCATAAACTGTCTTGCCTCCAGCTCTTTATGAAGCTGGGAAACAACTCGCTTTCCGCAGTGCTGTTACAGCATACGAGGAAACTCTCATAAACAGGAAGCTCAAACGCCATTTCTTCCCAGTGCTTAACTGGCCTCTTTAGGACTTCCGCTTCTGCCAAATTTCCACCTTGCCAACCCGGCTCAGACGAAATGTCTACATCTTCCCCTTAAGCAATGGGGGCGAAGCCCACATGATTGTGCTGCCACATGCTTCGCAGGACAGACAATAGGCTTTTTACAAACCGCCATTGTGCACTGTGTCAGAGAGTGTCAGAATGCAACTGTGTCAGAAAGGGCCCTTTGCTCTCAGCCGTGCCCTCCATTGCTCAAGAGGTGGAAGGCACAAAGCGCTGCCTCCATCCTTCAATTGGAGACAAGCCATAAACTGTCTTGCCTCCAGCTGTTTTTGAAGCTGACAAACAACTCGCTTTCCACAGTCCTGTTACAGCAGACCGGGGAGCTTATCATACAAAGGCAGCTCCAATGGCATTTCTTCCCAGCCCTTAACTCGCAGCTTAGGACTCCTGCTTCCGCCGCATTTCCACCTTGCCAACCCGGCTCAGACGAAATGCCTACATCTTCCCCTGAAGCAACTGGGCTGAGTCCCAAATGATTGAGCGTCCACGTGCTTAGGAGGCGATAGACTGCACGCCTTTTTCCAACCACCATTGTGCACTGCTGGAGAGAGTGTCGGAAAGCAGCTATGTCAGAAAGACCCCTTTGCTCTCAGCCATGACCTCCATTGCTCTAGCCGTGGAATGCACAATGCACTGGCTCCCCACTCGAGGGGCGACAAGCCACAGACCATCTTCCTGCCATCTCTTTAGGAAGCTGAGCAAGAACTCGCTTTCAACAGTGCTCTTTCTGTGTCCTGGCAACATCTCATACAAAGGCAGCTGATATGCCATTTCTTTTCTGCGCTTAACTCGCAGATTTGGAACTTCTGCTCCGGCCACATTTCCACCTTGCCAACCCGGCTCAGACGAAATGTCTACATCTTCCCCTTCAGCAACGGGGATGAGGCTCAGATGACTGTGCTTCCGCATGCTTAGCAGGAGCAGACAATAGGCTTTTTACAAACCGCCATTGTGCACTGGCTCAGAGAGTGTCCGAATGCACCTATGTCAGAGAGGGCCCTTTGCTCTCAGCCGTGCCATCCATTGCTCTAGAGGTGGAAGGCACAAAGCACTGCCTGCATCCTTCAATTGGAGACAAGCCGGCAACTGGCCTGCTTCCAGCTATTGAGGAAGCTGGGAAAGCACTCGCATTCCACAGTGCTCTTACAGCGTCCTGGGAACGTCTCATACAAAGGCAGCTGAACACCGTGTCTTTTCTGCTCTTAACTCACCAACCTGCAACATCTGATTCTGCCGCATTTCCACCTTGCCAACCTCGCTCAGACGCAATGCCTACATCTTCTCCTCAAGCGATTGTGCTGATTCCCAAATGATTGAGCATCCACATGCTTAGGAGGCGATAAACTGCATGCCTTTTTCCAACCACCATTTTACACTGCTTAGAGAGCGTCGGAAAGCAGCTATGTCAGAAAGGCCCCTTTGCTCTCAGCCATGCCCTCCATTGCTCTCGAGGTGGAAGGCACAACTCACTCGTTCTGGATCCACCCCTCAATGGGAGACAAACCACATCTTTTCCTGCTTCCAGCTCTTTAGGAAGTGGAGAAAAAACTCCCTTTCCACAGTGCTCTTACAGCGTCCTGGGAACATCTCATACAAAGGAGGCTGAACGCCATTTCTTTTCAGCACTTCACTCGCCAGTCTGGGACATCTGCATCCTGCACGTTTCCACCATGCCAACCCGGCTCAGACGAAATGCCTACGTCTTCCCCTTGAGCAATGGGGATGAGGCCCATAGGATTCTGGTTCCACATGCTGTGGAGGAGAGAGACAATAGGCTTTTAACTAACCACGAAGTGCAACGCTTGGGAGAGTGTCTGAAAGCACCAATGGCAGAAAGGCCCCTTTACTCTCAGCCGCGCCCTCCATTGCTGTAGAGGTGGAAGGCACAAAGCACTGCCTCCATAATTCAATGGGAGACAAGCCATAAACTGTCTTGCCTCCAGCTCTTTAGGAAGCTGGGAAAGAACTCGCTTTCCACAGTGCTGTTACAGCATACGAGGAAACTCTCATACAGAGGCAGCTCAAACGCCATATCTTCCCAGTGCTTAACTGGCCTCTTTAGGACTTCCGCTTCTGCCACAGTTCCACCTTGCCAACCCGGCTCAGACGAAATGCCTACATCTTCCCCTTAAGCAACGGGGGTGAAGCCCACATGATTGTGCTTCCACATGCTTTCCAGGAGTAGACAATAGGCTTTTTACAAACCGCCATTGTGCACTGGGTCAGAGAGTGTGAGAATGCACCTATGTCCGAAAGGGCCCTTTGCTCTCAGCCGTGCCCTCCATTGCTCTAGAGGTGGAAGGCACAAAGCACTGCCTCCATCCTTCAATTGGAGACAAGCCATAAACTGTCTTGCCTCCTGCTCTTTAGGAAGGTGACAGACAACTCGCTTACCACAGTCCTGTTACAGCTGACCGGGGAAATTCTCATACAAAGGCAACTCAAATGGCATTTCTTCCCAGCCCTTAACTCGCAGCTTCGGACTCCAGCTTCTGCCGCAATTCCACCTTGCCAACCCGGCTCAGACGAAATGCCTACATCTTCCCCAGAAGCAAATGGTCTGAGTCCCAAGTTATTGAGAGTCCACGTGCTTAGGAGGAGATAGACTGCATGCCTTTTTCCAACCACCATTGCGCACTGCTGGAGAGAGTGTCGGAAAGCAGCTATGTCAGAAAGACCCCTTTGCTCTCAGCCGTGCCCTTCATTGCTCTAGACGTGGAATGCACAAGGCACTGGCTCCCCCACTCAAGGGGCGACAAGCCACAGACCATCTTCCTTCCATCTCTTTAGGAAGCTGAGCAAGAACTCGCTTTCAACAGTGCTCTTTCTGTGTCCTGGCAACATCTCATACAAAGGCAGCTGATATGCCATTTCTTTTCAGCACTTAACTCGCAGATTTGGAACTTCTGCTCCTGTCACATTTCCACCTTGCCTACCCGGGTCAGACGAAATGTGTACATCTTCCCCTTAAGCAACGGGGACGAGGCCCAGATGACTGTGCTTTCGCATGCTTAGCAGGAGCAGACAATAGGCTTTTTACATACCGCCATTGTGCACTGGGTCAGAGAGTGTCAGAATGCACCTATGGCAGAAAGGGCCGTTTGCTCTCAGCTGTGCCCTAAATTGCTCTAGAGGTGGAAGGCACAAAGCACTGCCTCCATCCTTCAATTGGAGACAAGCCAGCAACTGTCCTGCTTCCAGCTCTTTAGGAATTGGGAAAGCACTCGCATTCCACAGTGCTCTTACAGCGTCCTGGGAACGTCTCATACAAAGGCAGCTGAACACCGTGTCTTTTCAGCCCTTAACTCACCAATCTGCAACATCTGCTTCTGCCGCATTTCCACCTTGCCAACCCGGCTCAGACAAAATGCCTACATCTTCCCCTGAAGCAACTGGGCTGAGTCCCAAATGATTGAGCGTCCACGTGCTTAGGAGGCGATAGACTGCACGCCTTTTTCCAACCACCATTTTGCACTGCTTTAGAGAGTGTCGGAAAGCAGCTATTTCAGAAAGACCCCTTGGTCTCAGCCGTGCCATTCATTGCTCTAGACGTGGAATGCACAAGGCACTGGCTCCCCCTCTCAAGGGGCGACAAGCCACAGACCATCTTCCTTCCATCTCTTTAGGAAGCTGAGCAAGAACTCGCTTTCAACAGTGCTCTTTCTGTGTCCTGGCAACATCTCATACACAGGCAGCTGATATGCCATTTCTTTTCAGCGCTTAACTCGCAGATTTGGAACTTCTGCTCCTGCCACATTTCCACCTTGCCAACCCGGCTCAGATGAAATGTCTACATCTTCCCCTTCAGCAACGGGGACGAGGCCCAGATGACTGTGCTTCCGCATGCTTAGCAGGAGCAGACAATAGGCTTTTTACAAACCGCCATTGTGCACTGGGTCAGAGAGGGTCAGAATGCACCTATGTCAGAAAGGGCCCTTTGCTCTCAGCCGTGCCCTCCATTGCTCTAGAGGTGGAAGGCACAAAGCACGTGCCAATCACCCGGGAATCACCTGCCAAGCACGCCGGAACCACCTGCTCGACTCGCCAGAACCACCTGCCGGACACGCAAAAATCACCTGCCGGCTATGCCACAACCAGTTGGGGAACACTTCGGAATCACCTGCCGGGCTTGCTGGAACCACCTGCCGGTCATGCCAAAATCACCTGCCAATTACGCCAGTACCACTTGGCGGACACTGTGGAAACACCTGTCGGGCCGGCCGGAACCACATCTCAGACGTGCCACAACCATGTGCATGAGATGCTGGAACCACACCCCGAACAGACGGAAAACACCTGCCAGACCCGTCTGAACAACCTACCGAGCACGCCGGAGCCACCTGCTCGACTCGCCGGAACCACCTACCTGACATGCCCAAATCACCAGCCGGGAATGCCAGAACCACTTGGCGGACACTCCGGAATCATCTGCCGGACATGCCGGAACCAGCTCTCAGACACACCAGAACCACGTGCCGGAGACGCCGGAAGCACCTGCCGAGCATGCCGGAGCCACCTGCTCGACTCGCCAGAAACACCTGCCGGACACGCCAAAATCACCTGCCGGGTACGCCAGAACCACCTGGCGGACACTCCGAAATCACCTGTCGCGCATGCCGGAACCACCTCTCAGACGTGCCGGAAGCACGTGCCGGACACGCCGGAATCACCTACCGGACAGACCGGAACCACCTGCCGAGCACGCCGGAGCCACCTGTTCGACTCACTGGAACCACCTGCCGGACAGGCCAATATCAACTGCTGGCTATGCCAGAACCACCTGGGGGACGGTCCGGAATCACCTGCCAGCCATGGCGGAACCACCTCTCAGACGTACCAGAACCACCTGCCGGAGAAGCTGGAAACACGTCCTGGACAGACTGGAACCTCGTGACGGCCATGCCTGAACCACCTGCCGAGCACGGCGGAACCACCTGCCGGACACGCCAAAATCACCTTCGGGCTACGCCAGAACCACTTGGACGACTCTCCGAAATGACCTGCCGGGCATGCCGGAACCACCTCTCAGACGTGCCAGAAGCACGTGGCGGACAGTCCGGAATCACCTGTTGGGCATACGCAACCACCTCTGAGACGTACCAGAACCGCGTGCCGTGCACGCCGGAACCACCTACCGGACAGACCGGAATCAACTTTTGGGCATGCCGGAACCACCAGTCAGATGTGCCAGAAACACGTGCCGGAGACGGCGGAAGCACCTGCCGAGCACGTCGCAACCACCTGCTCAACTCGCCTGAACCACCTGCCGGACATGCCAAAATCACCTGCCCGCTACACCAGCACCACTTCGGGGACAAGCCGGAATCACGTGAGGGGCATGCCGGCACAGCCTCTCAGACTGAGCCTCGTGCCGGACACCACAGAACCACCTGCCGGACAGACCGGAACCACCTGCCGGACACGCCGGAACCACTGGCTCGACCCGCCGGAACGACCGCTGGACATGCAAACTCACCTGCCGGCTACGCCGGAAACACTTGGCGAACACTCCGGAATCACCTGCCGGGCATGCCGGAACCACCTCTCAGATATGCCAGAACCACGTGCCAATGACCCCGGAAGCACCTGCCGAGCACGCCGGAACCACCTGCTCGACTCGCCAGAACCACCTACCTGACATGCCCAAATCACCAGCCGGGTATGCCAGAACCTCTTGGCGGACACTCCGGAATCATCTGCCGGACATGCCGGAACCAGCTCTCAGACACACCAGAACCACGTGCCGGAGACGCCGGAAGCACCTGCCGAGCATGCCGGAGCCACCTGCTCGACTCGCCAGAAACACCTGCCGGACACGCCAAAAATCACCTGCCGGGTATGCCAGAACCACCTGGCGGACACTACGGAATCACCTGCAGCGCATGCCGGAACCACCTCTCAGATATGCCAGAACCACGTGCCAGTGACCCCGGAAGCACCTGCCGAGCACGCCGGAACCACTTGCTCGACTCGCCAGAACCACCTGCCGGACACGCAAAAATCACCTGCCGGCTACGCCACAACCAGTTGGGGAACACTTCGGAATCACCTGCCGGGCTTGCTGGAACCACCTGCCGGTCATGCCAAAATCACCTGCCAACTACGCCAGTACCACTTGGCGGACACTGTGGAAACACCTGTCGGGCCGGCCGGAACCACATCTCAGACGTGCCAGAACCATGTGCATGAGATGCTGGAACCAAACCCCGAACAGACGGAAAACACCTGCCAGACCCGTGTGAACAACCTGCCGAGCACGCCGGAGCCACCTGCTCGATTCGCCGGACGCACCTACCTGACATGCCAACATCACCAGCCGGGTATGCCAGAACAGTTTGGCGGACACTCCGGAATCATCTGCCGGACATCCCGGAACCAGCTCTCAGACACACCAGAACCACGTGCCAGAGACGCCGGAAGCACCTGCCGAGCATGCCGGAGCCACCTGCTCGACTCGCCAGAAACACCTGCCGGACAGGCCAAAATCACCTGCCGGGTACGCCAGAACCACCTGGCGGACACTCGGAAATCACCTGTCGCGCATGCCGGAACCACGTCTCAGACGTGCCGGAAGCACGTGCCGGACACGCCGGAATCACCTACCGGACAGACCGGAACCACCTGCCAGGCACGCCGGAGCCACCTGTTCGACTCGCTGGAACCACCTGCCGGACAGGCCAATATCAACTCCTGGCTATGCCAGAACCACCTGGGGGACGGTCCGGAATCACCTGCCAGCCATGGCGGAACCACCTCTCAGACGTACCAGAACCACCTGCCGGAGAAGCTGGAAACACGTCCTGGACAGTCTGGAACCACCTGCCGGCCAAGCCTGAACCACCTGCCAAGCACAACGGAACAACCTGCCAGACACGCCAAAATCACCTGCGTGTTATGCCAGAACCACTTGGAGGACTCTCTGGGATGACCTGCCAGGCATGTTGGAACCACCTCTCAGACGTGCCAGAAGCACGTGGCGGACAGTCCGGAATCACCTGTTGGGCATACGCAACCACCTCTGAGACGTACCAGAACCACGTGCCGTGCACGCCGGAACCACCTACCGGACAGACCGGAATCAACTTTTGGGCATGCCGGAACCACCAGTCAGATGTGCCAGAAACACGTGCCGGAGACGCCGGAAGCACCTGCCGAGCACGTCGCAACCACCTGCTCAACTCGCCTGAACCACCTGCCGGACACGCCAAAATCACTTGCCCGCTACACCAGCACCACTTCGGGGACAAGCCGGAATCACGTGAGGGGCATGCCGGCACAGCCTCTCAGACTGAACCTCGTGCCGGACACCACAGAACCACCTGCCGGACAGACCGGAACCACCTGCCGGACACGCCGGAACCACCGGCTCGACCCGCCGGAACGACCGCTGGACATGCAAAATCACCTGCCCGCTACGCCGGATACACTTGACGAACACTCCGGAATCACCTGCCGGGCATGCCGGAACCACCTCTCAGATATGCCAGAACCACGTGCCAATGACCCCGGACCACCTGCCGAGCACGCCGGAACCACCTGCTCGACTCGCCAGAACCACCTGCCGGACACGCAAAAATCACCTGCCGGCTACGCCACAACCAGTTGGGGAACACTTCGGAATCACCTGCCGGGCTTGCTGGAACCACCTGCCGGTCATGCCAAAATCACCTGCCAACTACGCCAGTACCACTTGGCGGACACTGTGGAAACACCTGTCGGGCCGGCCGGAACCACATCTCAGACGTGCCAGAACCATGTGCATGAGATGCTGGAACCACACCCCAAACAGACGGAAAACACCTGCCAGACCCGTCTGAACAACCTGCCGAGCACGCCGGAGCCACCTGCTCGACTCGCTGGAACCACCTACCTGACATGCCCAAATCACGGGCCGGGTATGCCAGAACCACTTGGCGGACACTCCGGAATCATCTGCCGGACATGCCGGAACCAGCTCTCAGACACACCAGAACCAGGTGCCGGAGACGCCGGAAGCACCTGCCGAGCATGCCGGAGCCACCTGCTCGACTCGCCAGAAACACCTGCCGGACACGCCAAAATCACCTGCCGGGTACGCCAGAACCACCTGGCGGACACTACGGAATCACCTGTCGCGCATCCCGGAACCACCTCTCAGAAGTGCCGGAAGCACGTGCCGGACACGCCGGAATCACCTACCGGACAGACCGGAACCACCTGCCGAGCACGCCGGAGCCACCTGTTCGACTCGCTGGAACCACCTGCCAGACAGCTCAATATCAACTGCTGGCTATGCCAGAACCACCTGGGGGACGGTCCGGAATCACCTGCCAGCCATGGCGGAACCACCTCTCAGACGTACCAGAACCACCTGCCGGAGAAGCTGGAAACACGTCCTGGACAGTCTGGAACCACCTGCCGGCCAAGCCTGAACCACCTGCCAAGCACAACCCAACAACCTGCCAGACACGCCAAAATCACCTGCGTGTTATGCCAGAACCACTTGGAGGACTCTCTGGGATGACCTGCCGGGCATGCCGGAACCACCTCTCAGACGTGCCAGAACCATGTGGCGGACAGTCCGGAATCACCTGTTGGGCATGCGCAACCACCTCTGAGACGTACCAGAACCACATGCCGTGCAGGCTGGAACCACCTACCGGACAGACCGGAACCACCTTTCGGGCATGCTGGAACCACCTGTCAGATGTGCCAGAAACACGTGCCGGGGACGCCGGAAGCACCTGCCAAGCACGTTGGAACCACCTGCTCAACTCGCCTGAACCACCAGGCGGACATGCCAAAATCACCTGCCGACTATGCCAGAACCACTTGGCGAACACTCCGGAATCACCTGCCGTGCCTGCAGGAACCACCTCTCAGACATGCCAGAACCCCGTGCCAATGACCCCGGAAGCACCAGCCGAGCACGCCGGAACCACCTGCTCGACTCGCCAGAACCACCTGCCGATCACGCAAAAATCACCTGCCGGCTACGCCACAACCAGTTGGTGAACACTTTGGAATCACCTGCCAGGCTTGCTGGAACCACCTGCCAGTCATGCCAAAATCACCTGCCAACTACGCCAGAACCGCTTGGCGGACACTGCGGAAACACCTGTCGGGCCGGCTTTAACCACATCTCAGACGTGCCAGAAACGTGTTCATGAGATGCTGGAACCACACCCCGAAAAGATGGATACCACCTGCCAGAACCGCCTGAACCACCTGCTGAGCACGCCGGAACCACCTGCTCGACTCACCGGCACCACCTCCCTGACACGCCAAAATCACCTGCTGGGTATGCCAGAACCACTTGGCGGACACTCCGGAATCATCTGCCGGACATGCCGGAACCAGCTTTCAGACACACCAGAACCAAGTGCCGGAGACGCCGGAAGCACCTGCCGAGCATGCCGGAGCCACCTGCTCGACCCGCCAGAAACACCTGCCGGACACGCCAAAATCACCTGCCGGGTATGCCAGAACCACCTGGCCGACACTACGGAATCACCTGCCGCGCATGCCGGAACCACCTCTCAGACGTGCCGGAAGCACGTGCCGGACACGCCGGAAACACCTACCGGACAGAACGGAACCACCTGCCAAAAACGCCGGAGCCACCTGTTCGACTCGCTGGAACCACCTGCCGGACAGGCCAATATCAACTGCTGGCTATGCCAGAACCACCTGGGGGACAGTCCGGAATCACCTGCCAGCCATGGCGGAACCACCTCTCAGACGTACCAGAGCCACCTGCCGGAGAAGCTGGAAACACGTCCTGGACAGACTGGAACCACGTGACGGCCATGCCTGAACCACCTGCCGAGCACGGTGGAACCACCCGCCGGACACGCCAAAATCACCTGAGGGCTACGCCAGAACCACTTGGACGACTCTCCGAAATGACCTGCCGGGCATGTTGGAACCACCTCTCAGACGTGCCAGAAGCACGTGGCGGACAGTCCGGAATCACCTGTTGGGCATACGCAACCACCTCTGACACGTACCAGAACCACGTGCCGTGCACGCCGGAACCCCCTACCGGACACACCGGAATCAACTTTTGGGCATGCTGGAACCACCAGTCAGATGTGCCAGAAACACGTGCGGGAGACGCCGGAAGCACCTGCCGAGCACGTCGCAACCACCTGCTCAACTCGCCTGAACCACCTGCCGGACACGCCAAAATCACCTGCCCGCTACACCAGCACCACTTCGGGGACAAGCCGGAATCACGTGAGGGGCATGCCGGCACAGCCTCTCAGACTGAACCTTGTGCCGGACACCGCAGAACCACCTGCCGGACAGACCGGAACCACCTGCCGGACACGCCGGAACCACCGGCTCGACCCGCCGTAACGACCGCTGGACATGCAAAATCACCTGCTGGCTACACCGGAAACACTTGGCGAACACTCCGGAATCACCTGCCGGGCATGCCGGAACCACCTCTCAGATATGCCAGAAACACGTGCCAATGACCCCGGAAGCACCTGCCGAGCACGCCGGAACCACTTGCTCGACTCGCCGGAACCACCTACCTGACATGCCCAAATCACCAGCCGGGTATGCCACAACCACTTGGCGGACACTCCGGAATCATCTGCCGGACATGCCGGAACCAGCTCTCAGACACACCAGAACCACGTGCCGGAGACGCCGGAAGCACCTGCCGAGCATGCCGGAGCCACCTGCTCGACTCGCCAGAAACACCTGCCGGACACGCCAAAATCACCTGCCGGGTATGCCAGAACCACCTGGCGGACACTACGGAATCACCTGCCGGGCATGCCGGAACCACCTCTCAGATATGCCAGAACCACGTGCCCATGACCCCGGAAGCACCTGCCGAGCACGCCGGAACCACCTGCTCGACTCGCCAGAACCACCTGCCGGACACGCAAAAATCGCCTGCCGGCTACGCCACAACCAGCTGGGGAACACTTCGGAATCACCTGCCGGGCTTGCTGGAACCACCTGCCGGTCATGCCAAAATCACCTGCCAACTACGCCAGTACCACTTGGCGGACACTGTGGAAACACCTGTCGGGCCGGCCGGAACCACATCTCAGACGTGCCAGAACCATGTGCATGAGATGCTGGAACCACACCCCGAACAGACGGAAAACACCTGCCAGACCCGTGTGAACAACCTGCCGAGCACGCCGGATCCACCTGCTCGACTCGCCGGAACGACCTCCATGACACGCCAAAATCACCTGCTGGGTATGCCAGAACCACTTGGCGGACACTCTGGAATCATCTGCCGGACATGCCGGAACCAGCTCTCAGACACACCAGAACCAAGTGCCGGAGACGCCGGAAGGACCTGCCGAGCATGCCGGAGCCACCTGCTTGACTCGCCAGAAACACCTGCCGGACACGCCAAAATCACCTGCCGGGTATGCCAGAACCACCTGGCGGACACTACGGAATCACGTGCCGCGCATGCCGGAACCACCTCTCAGACGTGCCGGAAGCACGTGCCACACACGCCGGAAACACCTACCGGACAGACCGGAACCACCTGCCAAGAACGCCGGAGCCACCTGTTCGACTCGCTGGAACCACCTGCCGGACAGGCCAATATCAACTGCTGGCTATGCCAGAACCACCTAGGGGACAGTCCGGGATCACCTGCCAGCCATGGCGGAACCACCTCTCAGACGTACCAGAGCCACCTGCCGGAGAAGCTGGAAACACGTCCTGGACAGACTGGAACCACGTGACGGCCATGCCTGAACCACCTGCCGAGCACGGCGGAACCACCTGCCGGACATGCCAAAATCACCTGCGGGCTACGCCAGAACCACTTGGACGACTCTCCGAAATGACCTGCCGGGCATGTTGGAACCACCTCTCCGACGTGCCAGAAGCACGTGGCGGACAGTCCGGAATCACCTTTTGGGCATACGCAACCACCTCTGAGACGTACCAGAACCACGTGCCGTGCACGCCGGAACCACCTACCGGACAGACCGGAATCAACTTTTGGGCATGCCGGAACCACCAGTCAGATGTGCCAGAAACACGTGCCGGAGACGCCGGAAGCACCTGCCGAGCACGTCGCAACCACCTGCTCAACTCGCCTGAACCACCTGCCGGACACGCCAAAATCACTTGCCCGCTACACCAGCACCACTTCGGGGACAAGCCGGAATCACGTGAGGGGCATGCCGGCACAGCCTCTCAGACTGAACCTCGTGCCGGGCACCACAGAACCACCTGCCGGACAGACCGGAACCACCTGCCGGACACGCCGGAACCACCGGCTCGACCCGCCGGAACGACCGCTGGACATGCAAAATCACCTGCCCGCTACGCCGGATACACTTGACGAACACTCCGGAATCACCTGCCGGGCATGCCGGAACCACCTCTCAGATATGCCAGAACCACGTGCCAATGACCCCGGAAGCACCTGCCGAGCACGCCGGAACCACCTGCTCGACTCGCCAGAACCACCTGCCGGACACGCAAAAATCACCTGCCGGCTACGCCACAACCAGTTGGGGAACACTTCGGAATCACCTGCCGGGCTTGCTGGAACCACCTGCCGGTCATGCCAAAATCACCTGCCAACTACGCCAGTACCACTTGGCGGACACTGTGGAAACACCTGTCGGGCCGGCCGGAACCACATCTCAGACGTGCCAGAACCATGTGCATGAGATGCTGGAACCACACACCGAACAGACGGAAAACACCTGCCAGACCCGTCTGAACAACCTGCCGAGCACGCCGGAGCCACCTGCTCGACTCGCTGGAACCACCTACCTGACATGCCCAAATCACCAGCCGGGTATGCCAGAACCACTTGGCGGACACTCCGGAATCATCTGCCGGACATGCCGGAACCAGCTCTCAGACACACCAGAACCAGGTGCCGGAGACGCCGGAAGCACCTGCCGAGAATGCCGGAACCACCTGCTCGACTCGCCAGAAACAGCTGCCGGACACGCCAAAATCACCTGCCGGGTACGCCAGAACCACCTGGCGGACACTACGGAATCACCTGCCGCGCATGCCGGAACCACCTCTCAGACGTGCCGGAAGCACGTGCCGGACACGCCGCAATCACCTACCGGACAGACCGGAACCACCTGCCGAGCACGCCGGAGCCACCTGTTCGACTCGCTGGAACCACCTGCCAGACAGCTCAATATCAACTGCTGGCTATGCCAGAACCACCTGGGGGACGGTCCGGAATCACCTGCCAGCCATGGCGGAACCACCTCTCAGACGTACCAGAACCACCTGCCGGAGAAGCTGGAAACACGTCCTGGACAGTCTGGAACCACCTGCCGGCCAAGCCTGAACCACCTGCCAAGCACAACCCAACAACCTGCCAGACACGCCAAAATCACCTGCGTGTTATGCCAGAACCACTGAGAGGACTCTCTGGGATGACCTGCCGGGCATGCCGGAACCACCTCTCAGACGTGCCAGAACCATGTTTCGGACAGTCCAGAATCACCTGTTGGGCATGCACAACCACCTCTGAGACGTACCAGAACCACATGCCGTGCAGGCTGGAACCACCTACCGGACAGACGGGAATCACCTTTCGGGCATGCCGGAACCACCTGTCAGATGTGCCAGAAACACGTGCCGGAGACGCCGGAAGCACCTGCCAAGCACGTTGGAACCACCTGCTCAACTCGCCTGAACCACCAGCCGGACATGCCAAAATCACCTGCCGACTATGCCAGAACCACTTGGCGAACACTCCGGAATCACCTGCCGTGCATGCAGGAACCACCTCTCAGACATGCCAGAACCCCGTGCCAATGACCCCGGAAGCACCAGCCGAGCACGCCAGAACCAGCTGCTCGACTCGCCAGAACCACCTGCCGATCACGCAAAAATCACCTGCCGGCTACGCCACAACCAGTTGGTGAACACTTTGGAATCACCTGCCAGGCTTCCTGGAACCACCTGCCAGTCATGCCAAAATCACCTGCCAACTACGCCAGAACCGCTTGGCGGACACTGCGGAAACACCTGTCGGGCCGGCTTTAACCACATCTCAGACGTGCCAGAAACGTGTTCATGAGATGCTGGAACCACACCCCAAAAGATGGATACCACCTGCCAGAACCGCCTGAACCACCTGCTGAGCACGCCGGAACCACCTGCTCGACTCACCGGCACCACCTCCCTGACACGTCAAAATCACCTGCTGTGTATGCCAGAACCACTTGGCGGACACTCTGGAATCATCTGCCGGACATGCCGGAACCAGCTCTCAGACACACCAGAACCATGTGCCGGAGACGCCGGAAGCACCTGCCGAGCATGCCGGAGCGACCTGCTCGACTCGCCAGAAACACCTGCCGGACACGCCAAAATCAACTGCCGGGTATGCCAGAACCACCTGGTGGACACTACGGAATCACCTGCCGCGCATGCCGGAACCACCTCTCAGACGTGCTGGAAGCACGTGCCGGACACGCCGGAAACACCTACCGGACAGACCGGAACCACCTGCCAAGAACGCCGGAGCCACCTGTTCGACTCGCTGGAAAACCTGCCGGACAGGCCAATATCAACTGATGGCTATGCCAGAACCACCTGGGGGACAGTCCGGAATCACCTGCCAGCCATGGCGGAACCACCTCTCAGACGGACCAGTACCACCTGCCGGAGAAGCTGGAAACACGTCCTGGACAGACTGGAACCACGTGACGGCCATGCCTGAACCACCTGCCGAGCACGGTGGAACCACCTGCCGGACACGCCAAAATCACCTGCGGGCTACGCCAGAACCACTTGGACGACTCTCCGAAATGACCTGCCGGGCATGTTGGAACCACCTCTCAGACGTGCCAGAAGCACGTGGCGGACAGTCCGGAATCACCTGTTGGGCATACGCAACCACCTCTGACACGTACCAGAACCACGTGCCGTGCACGCCGGAACCCCCTACCGGACACACCGGAATCAACTTTTGGGCATGCCGGAACCACCAGTCAGATGTGCCAGAAACACGTGCCGGAGACGCCGGAAGCACCTGCCGA
This sequence comes from Equus przewalskii, assembly GCF_037783145.1. Classification (NCBI taxonomy): domain Eukaryota; kingdom Metazoa; phylum Chordata; class Mammalia; order Perissodactyla; family Equidae; genus Equus; species Equus przewalskii. The sequence continues at coordinate 54,114 of NW_027228020.1, forward strand.
GCACGTCGCAACCACCTGCTCAACTCGCCTGAACCACCTGCCGGACACGCCAAAATCACCTGCCCGCTACACCAGCACCACTTCGGGGACAAGCCGGAATCACGTGAGGGGCATGCCGGCACAGCCTCTCAGACTGAACCTCATGCCGGACACCACAGAACCACCTGCCGGACAGACCGGAACCACCTGCCGGACACGCCGGAACCACCGGCTCGACTCGCCAGAACCACCTGCCGATCACGCAAAAATCACCTGCCGGCTACGCCACAACCAGTTGGTGAACACTTTGGAATCACCTGCCAGGCTTGCTGGAACCACCTGCCAGCCATGCCAAAATCACCTGCCAACTACGCCAGAACCGCTTGGCGGACACTGCGGAAACACCTGTCGGGCCGGCTGGAACCACATCTCAGACGTGCCAGAAACGTGTTCATGAGATGCTGGAACCACACCCCGAACAGACGGATACCACCTGCCAGAACCGCCTGAACCACCTGCTGAGCACGCCGGAACCACCTGCTCGACTCACCGGTACCACCTCCCTGACACGCCAAAATCACCTGCTGGGTATGCCAGAACCACTTGGCGGACACTCCGGAATCATCTGCCGGACATGCCGGAACCAGCTCTCAGACACACCAGAACCAAGTGCCGGAGACGCCGGAAGCACCTGCCGAGCATGCCGGAGCCACCTGCTCGACTCGCCAGAAACACCTGGCGGGTATGCCAGAACCACCTGGCGGACACTACGGAATCACCTGCCGCGCATGCCGGAACCACATCTCAGACGTGCAAGAACCATGTGGCGGACAGTCCGGAATCAGCTTCTGCGCATGCGCAACCACCTCTGAGACGTACCAGAACCACATGCCGTGCAGGTTGGAACCACCTACGGGACAGACCGGAATCACCTTTCGGGCATGCCGGAACCACCTGTCAGATGTGCCACAAACACGTGCCGGAGACGCCGGAAGCACCTGCCAAGCACGTTGGAACCACCTGCTCAACTCGCCTGAACCACCAGCCGGACATGCCAAAATCACCTGCCGACTATGCCAGAACCACTTGGCGAACACTCCGGAATCACCTGCCGTGCATGCAGGAACCACCTCTCAGACATGCCAGAACCCCGTGCCAATGACCCCGGAAGCACCAGCCGAGCACGCCGGAACCACCTGCTCGACTCGCCAGAACCACCTGCCGATCACGCAAAAATCACCTGCCGGCTACGCCACAACCAGTTGGTGAACACTTTGGAATCACCTGCCAGGCTTGCTGGAACCACGTGCCAGTCATGCCAAAATCACCTGCCAACTACGCCAGAACCGCTTGGCGGACACTGCGGAAACACCTGTCGGGCCGGCTTTAACCACATCTCAGACGTGCCAGAACCATGTGCATGAGATGCTGGAACCACACCCCAAACAGACGGAAAACACCTGCCAGACCCGTCTGAACAACCTGCCGAGCACGCCGGAGCCACCTGCTCGACTCGCTGGAACCACCTACCTGACATGCCCAAATCACCAGCCGGGTATGCCAGAACCACTTGGCGGACACTCCGGAATCATCTGCCGGACATGCCGGAATCAGCTCTCAGACACACCAGAACCAGGTGCCGGAGACGCCGGAAGCACCTGCCGAGCATGCCGGAGCCACCTGCTCGACTCGCCAGAAACACCTGCCGGACACGCCAAAATCACCTGCCGGGTACGCCAGAACCACCTGGCGGACACTACGGAATCACCTGTCGCGCATGCCGGAACCACCTCTCAGACGTGCCGGAAGCACGTGCCGGACACGCCGGAATCACCTACCGGACAGACCGGAACCACCTGCCGAGCACTCCGGAGCCACCTGTTCGACTCGCTGGAACCACCTGCCGGACAGCTCAATATCAACTGCTGGCTATGCCAGAACCACCTGGGGGACGGTCCGGAATCACCTGCCAGCCATGGCGGAACCACCTCTCAGACGTACCAGAACCACCTGCCGGAGAAGCTGGAAACACGTCCTGGACAGTCTGGAACCACATGCCGGCCAAGCCTGAACCACCTGCCAAGCACAACCCAACAACCTGCCAGACACGCCAAAATCACCTGCGTGTTATGCCAGAACCACTTGGAGGACTCTCTGGGATGACCTGCCGGGCATGCCGGAACCACCTCTCAGACGTGCCAGAACCATGTTTCGGACAGTCCGGAATCACCTGTTGGGCATGCGCAACCACCTCTGAGACGTACCAGAACCACATGCCGTGCAGGCTGGAACCACCTACCGGACAGACGGGAATCACCTTTCGGGCATGCTGGAACCACCTGTCAGATGTGCCAGAAACACGTGCCAGAGACGCCGGAAGCACCTGCCAAGCACGTTGGAACCACCTGCTCAACTCGCCTGAACCACCAGCCGGACATGCCAAAATCACCTGCCGACTATGCCAGAACCACTTGACGAACACTCCGGAATCACCTGCCGTGCATGCAGGAACCACCTCTCAGACATGCCAGAACCCCGTGCCAATGACCCCGGAAGCACCAGCCGAGCACGCCGGAACCACCTGCTCGACTCGCCAGAACCACCTGCCGATCACGCAAAAATCACCTGCCGGCTACGCCACAACCAGTTGGTGAACACTTTGGAATCACCTGCCAGGCTTGCTGGAACCACCTGCCAGTCATGCCAAAATCACCTGCCAACTACGCCAGAACCGCTTGGCGGACACTGCGGAAACACCTGTCGGGCCGGCTTTAACCACATCTCAGACGTGCCAGAAACGTGTTCATGAGATGCTGGAACCACACCCCGAAAAGATGGATACCACCTGCCAGAACCGCCTGAACCACCTGCTGAGCACGCCGGAACCACCTGCTCGACTCACCGGCACCACCTACCTGACACGCCAAAATCACCTGCTGTGTATGCCAGAACCACTTGGCGGACACTCTGGAATCATCTGCCGGACATGCCGGAACCAGCTCTCAGACACACCAGAACCATGTGCCGGAGACGCCGGAAGCACCTGCCGAGCATGCCGGAGCGACCTGCTCGACTCGCCAGAAACACCTGCCGGACACGCCAAAATCACCTGCCGGGTATGCCAGAACCACCTGGCGGACACTACGGAATCACCTGCCGCGCATGCCGGAACCACCTCTCAGACGTGCCGGAAGCACGTGCCGGACACGCCGGAAACACCTACCGGACAGACCGGAACCACCTGCCAAGAACGCTGGAGCCACCTGTTCGACTCGCTGGAACCACCTGCCGGACAGGCCAATATCAACTGCTGGCTATGCCAGAACCACCTGGGGGACAGTCCGGAATCACCTGCCAGCCATGGCGGAACCACCTCTCAGACGTACCAGAACCACCTGCCGGAGAAGCTGGAAACACGTCCTGGACAGACTGGAACCACGTGACGGCCATGCCTGAACCACCTGCCGAGCACGGCGGAACCACCCGCCGGACACGCCAAAATCACCTGCGGGCTACGCCAGAACCACTTGGACGACTCTCCGAAATGACCTGCCGGGCATGTTGGAACCACCTCTCAGACGTGCCAGAAGCACGTGGCGGACAGTCCGGAATCACCTGTTGGGCATACGCAACCACCTCTGACACGTACCAGAACCACGTGCCGTGCACGCCGGAACCCCCTACCGGACACACCGGAATCAACTTTTGGGCATGCCGGAACCACCAGTCAGATGTGCCAGAAATACGTGCCGGAGACGCCGGAAGCACCTGCCGAGCACGTCGCAACCACCTGCTCAACTCGCCTGAACCACCTGCCGGACACGCCAAAATCACCTGCCCGCTACACCAGCACCACTTCGGGGACAAGCCGGAATCACGTGAGGGGCATGCCGGCACAGCCTCTCAGACTGAACCTCATGCCGGACACCACAGAACCACCTGCCGGACAGACCGGCACCACCTGCCGGACACGCCGGAACCACTGGCTCGACCCGCCGGAACGACCGCTGGTCATGCAAAATCACCTGCCGGCTATGCCGGAAACACTTGGCGAACACTCCGCAATCACCTGCCGGGCATGCCGGAACCACCTCTCAGATATGCCAGAACCACGTGCCAATGACCCCGGAAGCACCTGCCGAGCACGCCGGAACCACCTGCTCGACTCGCCAGAACCACCTGCCGGACACGCAAAAATCACCTGCCGGCTACGCCACAACCAGTTGGGGAACACTTCGGAATCACCTGCCGGGCTTGCTGGAACCACCTGCCGGTCATGCCAAAATCACCTGCCAACTACGCCAGTACCACTTGGCGGACACTGTGGAATCACCTTTCGGGCATGCCGGAACCACCTGTCAGATGTGCCAGAAACACGTGCCGGAGACGCCGGAAGCACCTGCCAAGCACGTTGGAACCACCTGCTCAACTCGCCTGAACCACCTGCCGGACATGCCAAAATCACCTGTCGACTATGCCAGAACCACTTGGCGAACACTCCGGAATCACTTGCCGGGCATGCAGGAACCACCTCTCAGACATGCCACAACCCCGTGCCAATGACCCCGGAAGCACCAGCCGAGCACGCCGGAACCACCTGCTCGACTCGCCAGAACCACCTGCCGATCACGCAAAAATCACCTGCCGGCTACGCCACAACCAGTTGGTGAACACTTTGGAATCACCTGCCAGGCTTGCTGGAACCACCTGCCAGCCATGCCAAAATCACCTGCCAACTACGCCAGAACCGCTTGGCGGACACTGCGCAAACACCTGTCGGGCCGGCTGGAACCACATCTCAGACGTGCCAGAAACGTGTTCATGAGATGCTGGAACCACACCCTGAACAGACGGATACCACCTGCCAGAACCGCCTGAACCACCTGCTGAGCACGCCAGAACCACCTGCTCGACTCACCGGTACCACCTCCCTGACACGCCAAAATCACCTGCTGGGTATGCCAGAACCACTTGGCGGACACTCCGGAATCATCTGCCGGACATGCCGGAACCAGCTCTCAGACACACCAGAACCAAGTGCCGGAGACGCCGGAAGCACCTGCCGAGCATGCCGGAGCCACCTGCTCGACTCGCCAGAAACACCTGCCGGGTATGCCAGAACCACCTGGCGGACACTACGGAATCACCTGCCGCGCATGCCGGAACCACCTCTCAGACGTGCCGGAAGCACGTGCCGGACACGCCGCAATCACCTACCGGACAGACCGGAACCACCTGCCGAGCACGCCGGAGCCACCTGTTCGACTCGCTGGAACCACCTGCCGGACAGCTCAATATCAACTGCTGGCTATGCCAGAACCACCTGGGGGACGGTCCGGAATCACCTGCCAGCCATGGCGGAACCACCTCTCAGACGTACCAGAACCACCTGCCGGAGAAGCTGGAAACACGTCCTGGACAGTCTGGAACCACCTGCTGGCCAAGCCTGAACCACCTGCCAAGCACAACCCAACAACCTGCCAGACACGCCAAAATCACCTGCGTGTTATGCCAGAACCACTTGGAGGACTCTCTGGGATGACCTGCCGGGCATGCCGGTACCACCTCTCAGACGTGCCAGAACCATGTTTCGGACAGTCCGGAATCACCTGTTGGGCATGCACAACCACCTCTGAGACGTACCAGAACCACATGCCGTGCAGGCTGGAACCACCTACCGGACAGACGGGAATCACCTTTCGGGCATGCCGGAACCACCTGTCAGATGTGCCAGAAACACGTGCCGGAGACGCCGGAAGCACCTGCCAAGCACGTTGGAACCACCTGCTCAACTCGCCTGAACCACCAGCCGGACATGCCAAAATCACCTGCCGACTATGCCAGAACCACTTGGCGAACACTCCGGAATCACCTGCCGTGCATGCAGGAACCACCTCTCAGACATGCCAGAACCCCGTGCCAATGACCCCGGAAGCACCAGCCGAGCACGCCGGAACCACCTGCTCGACTCGCCAGAACCACCTGCCGATCACGCAAAAATCACCTGCCGGCTACGCCACAACCAGTTGGTGAACACTTTGGAATCACCTGCCAGGCTTGCTGGAACCACGTGCCAGTCATGCCAAAATCACCTGCCAACTACGCCAGAACCGCTTGGCGGACACTGCGGAAACACCTGTCGGGCCGGCTTTAACCACATCTCAGACGTGCCAGAAACGTGTTCATGAGATGCTGGAACCACACCCCGAAAAGATGGATACCACCTGCCAGAACCGCCTGAACCACCTGCTGAGCACGCCGGAACCACCTGCTCGACTCACCGGCACCACCTCCCTGACACGCCACAATCACCTGCTGTGTATGCCAGAACCACTTGGCGGACACTCTGGAATCATCTGCCGGACATGCCGGAACCAGCTCTCAGACACACCAGAACCATGTGCCGGAGACGCCGGAAGCACCTGCCGAGCATGCCGGAGCCACCTGCTCGACCCGCCAGAAACACCTGCCGGACACGCCAAAATCAACTGCCGGGTATGCCAGAACCACCTGGCGGACACTACGGAATCACCTGCCGCGCATGCCGGAACCACCTCTCAGACGTGCCGGAAGCACGTGCCGGACACGCCGGAAACACCTACCGGACAGAACGGAACCACCTGCCAAGAACGCCGGAGCCACCTGTTCGACTCGCTGGAACCACCTGCCGGACAGGCCAATATCAACTGCTGGCTATGCCAGAACCACCTGGGGGACAGTCCGGAATCACCTGCCAGCCATGGCGGAACCACCTCTCAGACGGACCAGTACCACCTGCCGGAGAAGCTGGAAACACGTCCTGGACAGACTGGAACCACGTGACGGCCATGCCTGAACCACCTGCCGAGCACGGTGGAACCACCCGCCGGACACGCCAAAATCACCTGCGGGCTACGCCAGAACCACTTGGACGACTCTCCGAAATGACCTGCCGGGCATGTTGGAACCACCTCTCAGACGTGCCAGAAGCACGTGGCGGACAGTCCGGAATCACCTGTTGGGCATACGCAACCACCTCTGACACGTACCAGAACCACGTGCCGTGCACGCCGGAACCCCCTACCGGACACACCGGAATCAACTTTTGGGCATGCCGGAACCACCAGTCAGATGTGCCAGAAACACGTGCCGGAGACGCCGGAAGCACCTGCCGAGCACGTCGCAACCACCTGCTCAACTCGCCTGAACCACCTGCCGGACACGCCAAAATCACCTGCCCGCTACACCAGCACCACTTCGGGGACAAGCCGGAATCACGTGAGGGGCATGCCGGCACAGCCTCTCAGACTGAACCTCATGCCGGACACCACAGAACCACCTGCCGGACAGACCGGAACCACCTGCCGGACACGCCGGAACCACCGGCTCGACCCGCCGGAACGACCGCTGGTCATGCAAAATCACCTGCCGGCTACGCCGGAAACACTTGGCGAACACTCCGCAATCACCTGCCGGGCATGCCGGAACCACCTCTCAGATATGCCAGAACCACGTGCCAATGACCCCGGAAGCACCTGCCGAGCACGCCGGAACCACCTGCTCGACTCGCCAGAACCACCTGCCGGACACGCAAAAATCACCTGCCGGCTACGCCACAACCAGTTGGGGAACACTTCGGAATCACCTGCCGGGCTTGCTGGAACCACCTGCCGGTCATGCCAAAATCACCTGCCAACTACGCCAGTACCACTTGGCGGACACTGTGGAATCACCTTTCGGGCATGCCGGAACCACCTGTCAGATGTGCCAGAAACACGTGCCGGAGACGCCGGAAGCACCTGCCAAGCACGTTGGAACCACCTGCTCAACTCGCCTGAACCACCTGCCGGACATGCCAAAATCACCTGCCGACTATGCCAGAACCGCTTGGCGAACACTCCGGAATCACTTGCCGGGCATGCAGGAACCACCTCTCAGACATGCCACAACCCCGTGCCAATGACCCCGGAAGCACCAGCCGAGCACGCCGGAACCACCTGCTCGACTCGCCAGAACCACCTGCCGATCACGCAAAAATCACCTGCCGGCTACGCCACAACCAGTTGGTGAACACTTTGGAATCACCTGCCAGGCTTGCTGGAACCACGTGCCAGCCATGCCAAAATCACCTGCCAACTACGCCAGAACCGCTTGGCGGACACTGCGCAAACACCTGTCGGGCCGGCTGGAACCACATCTCAGACGTGCCAGAAACGTGTTCATAAGATGCTGGAACCACACCCCGAACAGACGGATACCACCTGCCAGAACCGCCTGAACCACCTGCTGAGCACGCCGGAACCACCTGCTCGACTCACCGGTACCACCTCCCTGACACGCCAAAATCACCTGCTGGGTATGCCAGAACCACTTGGCGGACACTCCGGAATCATCTGCCGGACATGCCGGAACCAGCTCTCAGACACACCAGAACCAAGTGCCGGAGACGCCGGAAGCACCTGCCGAGCATGCCGGAGCCACCTGCTCGACTCGCCAGAAACACCTGCCGGGTATGCCAGAACCACCTGGCGGACACTACGGAATCACCTGCCGCGCATGCCGGAACCACCTCTCAGACGTGCAAGAACCATGTGGCGGACAGTCCGGAATCAGCTTCTGCGCATGCGCAACCACCTCTGAGACGTACCAGAACCACATGCCGTGCAGGTTGGAACCACCTACCGGACAGACCGGAATCACCTTTCGGGCATGCCGGAACCACCTGTCAGATGTGCCACAAACACATGCCGGAGACGCCGGAAGCACCTGCCAAGCACGTTGGAACCACCTGCTCAACTCGCCTGAACCACCAGCCGGACATGCCAAAATCACCTGCCGACTATGCCAGAACCACTTGGCGAACACTCCGGAATCAACTGCCGTGCATGCAGGAACCACCTCTCAGACATGCCAGAACCCCGTGCCAATGACCCCGGAAGCACCAGCCGAGCACGCCGGAACCACCTGCTCGACTCGCCAGAACCACCTGCCGATCACGCAAAAATCGCCTGCCGGCTACGCCACAACCAGTTGGGGAACACTTCGGAATCACCTGCCGGGCTTGCTGGAACCACCTGCCGGTCATGCCAAAATCACCTGCCAACTACGCCAGTACCACTTGGCGGACACTGTGGAAACACCTGTCGGGCCGGCCGGAACCACATCTCAGACGTGCCAGAACCATGTGCATGAGATGCTGGAACCACACCCCGAACAGACGGAAAACACCTGCCAGACCCGTGTGAACAACCTGCCGAGCACGCCGGAGCCACCTGCTCGACTCGCCGGAACGACCTCCATGACACGCCAAAATCACCTGCTGGGTATGCCAGAACCACTTGGCGGACACTCTGGAATCATCTGCCGGACATGCCGGAACCAGCTCTCAGACACACCAGAACCAAGTGCCGGAGACGCCGGAAGGACCTGCCGAGCATGCCGGAGCCACCTGCTTGACTCGCCAGAAACACCTGCCGGACACGCCAAAATCACCTGCCGGGTATGCCAGAACCACCTGGCGGACACTACGGAATCACGTGCCGCGCATGCCGGAACCACCTCTCAGACGTGCCGGAAGCACGTGCCACACACGCCGGAAACACCTACCGGACAGACCGGAACCACCTGCCAAGAACGCCGGAGCCACCTGTTCGACTCTCTGGAACCACCTGCCGGACAGGCCAATATCAACTGCTGGCTATGCCAGAACCACCTAGGGGACAGTCCGGGATCACCTGCCAGCCATGGCGGAACCACCTCTCAGACGTACCAGAGCCACCTGCCGGAGAAGCTGGAAACACGTCCTGGACAGACTGGAACCACGTGACGGCCATGCCTGAACCACCTGCCGAGCACGGCGGAACCACCTGCCGGACACGCCAAAATCACCTGCGGGCTACGCCAGAACCACTTGGACGACTCTCCGAAATGACCTGCCGGGCATGTTGGAACCACCTCTCCGACGTGCCAGAAGCACGTGGCGGACAGTCCGGAATCACCTTTTGGGCATACGCAACCACCTCTGAGACGTACCAGAACCACGTGCCGTGCACGCCGGAACCACCTACCGGACAGACCGGAATCAACTTTTGGGCATGCCGGAACCACCAGTCAGATGTGCCAGAAACACGTGCCGGAGACGCCGGAAGCACCTGCCGAGCACGTCGCAACCACCTGCTCAACTCGCCTGAACCACCTGCCGGACACGCCAAAATCACTTGCCCGCTACACCAGCACCACTTCGGGGACAAGCCGGAATCACGTGAGGGGCATGCCGGCACAGCCTCTCAGACTGAACCTCGTGCCGGGCACCACAGAACCACCTGCCGGACAGACCGGAACCACCTGCCGGACACGCCGGAACCACCGGCTCGACCCGCCGGAACGACCGCTGGACATGCAAAATCACCTGCCCGCTACGCCGGATACACTTGACGAACACTCCGGAATCACCTGCCGGGCATGCCGGAACCACCTCTCAGATATGCCAGAACCACGTGCCAATGACCCCGGAAGCACCTGCCGAGCACGCCGGAACCACCTGCTCGACTCGCCAGAACCACCTGCCGGACACGCAAAAATCACCTGCCGGCTACGCCACAACCAGTTGGGGAACACTTCGGAATCACCTGCCGGGCTTGCTGGAACCACCTGCCGGTCATGCCAAAATCACCTGCCAACTACGCCAGTACCACTTGGCGGACACTGTGGAAACACCTGTCGGGCCGGCCGGAACCACATCTCAGACGTGCCAGAACCATGTGCATGAGATGCTGGAACCACACACCGAACAGACGGAAAACACCTGCCAGACCCGTCTGAACAACCTGCCGAGCACGCCGGAGCCACCTGCTCGACTCGCTGGAACCACCTACCTGACATGCCCAAATCACCAGCCGGGTATGCCAGAACCACTTGGCGGACACTCCGGAATCATCTGCCGGACATGCCGGAACCAGCTCTCAGACACACCAGAACCAGGTGCCGGAGACGCCGGAAGCACCTGCCGAGCATGCCGGAGCCAACTTCTCGACTCGCCAGAAACAGCTGCCGGACACGCCAAAATCACCTGCCGGGTACGCCAGAACCACCTGGCGGACACTACGGAATCACCTGTCGCGCATGCCGGAACCACCTCTCAGACGTGCCGGAAGCACGTGCCGGACACGCCGGAATCACCTACCGGACAGACCGGAACCACCTGCCGAGCACGCCGGAGCCACCTGTTCGACTCGCTGGAACCACCTGCCGGACAGCTCAATATCAACTGATGGCTATGCCAGAACCACCTGGGGGACGGTCCGGAATCACCTGCCAGCCATGGCGGAACCACCTCTCAGACGTACCAGAACCACCTGCCGGAGAAGCTGGAAACACGTCCTGGACAGTCTGGAACCACCTGCTGGCCAAGCCTGAACCACCTGCCAAGCACAACCCAACAACCTGCCAGACACGCCAAAATCACCTGCGTGTTATGCCAGAACCACTGAGAGGACTCTCTGGGATGACCTGCCGGGCATGCCGGAACCACCTCTCAGACGTGCCAGAACCATGTTTCGGACAGTCCAGAATCACCTGTTGGGCATGCACAACCACCTCTGAGACGTACCAGAACCACATGCCGTGCAGGCTGGAACCACCTACCGGACAGACGGGAATCACCTTTCGGGCATGCCGGAACCACCTGTCAGATGTGCCAGAAACACGTGCCGGAGACGCCGGAAGCACCTGCCAAGCACGTTGGAACCACCTGCTCAGCTCGCCTGAACCACCAGCCGGACATGCCAAAATCACCTGCCGACTATGCCAGAACCACTTGGCGAACACTCCGGAATCACCTGCCGTGCATGCAGGAACCACCTCTCAGACATGCCAGAACCCCGTGCCAATGACCCCGGAAGCACCAGCCGAGCACGCCGGAACCACCTGCTCGACTCGCCAGAACCACCTGCCGATCACGCAAAAATCACCTGCCGGCTACGCCACAACCAGTTGGTGAACACTTTGGAATCACCTGCCAGGCTTGCTGGAACCACCTGCCAGTCATGCCAAAATCACCTGCCAACTACGCCAGAACCGCTTGGCGGACACTGCGGAAACACCTGTCGGGCCGGCTTTAACCACATCTCAGACGTGCCAGAAACGTGTTCATGAGATGCTGGAACCACACCCCAAAAGATGGATACCACCTGCCAGAACCGCCTGAACCACCTGCTGAGCACGCCGGAACCACCTGCTCGACTCACCGGCACCACCTCCCTGACACGTCAAAATCACCTGCTGTGTATGCCAGAACCACTTGGCGGACACTCTGGAATCATCTGCCGGACATGCCGGAACCAGCTCTCAGACACACCAGAACCATGTGCCGGAGACGCCGGAAGCACCTGCCGAGCATGCCGGAGCGACCTGCTCGACTCGCCAGAAACACCTGCCGGACACGCCAAAATCACCTGCCGGGTATGCCAGAACCACCTGGTGGACACTACGGAATCACCTGCCGCGCATGCCGGAACCACCTCTCAGACGTGCCGGAAGCACGTGCCGGACACGCCGGAAACACCTACCGGACAGACCGGAACCACCTGCCAAGAACGCCGGAGCCACCTGTTCGACTCGCTGGAACCACCTGCCGGACAGGCCAATATCAACTGCTGGCTATGCCAGAACCACCTGGGGGACAGTCCGGAATCACCTGCCAGCCATGGCGGAACCACCTCTCAGACGGACCAGTACCACCTGCCGGAGAAGCTGGAAACACGTCCTGGACAGACTGGAACCACGTGACGGCCATGCCTGAACCACCTGCCGAGCACGGCGGAACCACCCGCCGGACACGCCAAAATCACCTGCGGGCTACGCCAGAACCACTTGGACGACTCTCCGAAATGACCTGCCGGGCATGTTGGAACCACCTCTCAGACGTGCCAGAAGCACGTGGCGGACAGTCCGGAATCACCTGTTGGGCATACGCAACCACCTCTGACACGTACCAGAACCACGTGCCGTGCACGCCGGAACCCCCTACCGGACACACCGGAATCAACTTTTGGGCATGCCGGAACCACCAGTCAGATGTGCCAGAAACACGTGCCGGAGACGCCAGAAGCACCTGCCGAGCACATCGCAACCACCTGCTCAACTCGCCTGAACCACCTGCCGGACACGCCAAAATCACCTGCCCGCTACACCAGCACCACTTCGGGGACAAGCCGGAATCACGTGAGGGGCATGCCAGCACAGCCTCTCAGACTGAACCTCATGCCGGACACCACAGAACCACCTGCCGGACAGACCGGAACCACCTGCCGGACACGCCGGAACCACCGGCTCGACCCGCCGGAACGACCGCTGGTCATGCAAAATCACCTGCCGGCTATGCCGGAAACACTTGGCGAACACTCCGCAATCACCTGCCGGGCATGCCGGAACCACCTCTCAGATATGCCAGAACCACGTGCCAATGACCCCGGAAGCACCTGCCAAGCACGCCGGAACCACCTGCTCGACTCGCCAGAACCACCTGCCGGACACGCAAAAATCACCTGCCGGCTACGCCACAACCAGTTGGGGAACACTTCGGAATCACCTGCCGGGCTTGCTGGAACCACCTGCCAGTCATGCCAAAATCACCTGCCAACTACGCCAGTACCACTTGGCGGACACTGTGGAATAACCTTTCGGGCATGCCGGAACCACCTGTCAGATGTGCCAGAAACACGTGCCGGAGACGCCGGAAGCACCTGCCAAGCACGTTGGAACCACCTGCTCAACTCGCCTGAACCACCTGCCGGACATGCCAAAATCACCTGCCGACTATGCCAGAACCACTTGGCGAACACTCCGGAATCACTTGCCGGGCATGCAGGAACCACCTCTCAGACATGCCACAACCCCGTGCCAATGACCACGGAAGCACCAGCCGAGCACGCCGGAACCACCTGCTCGACTCGCCAGAACCACCTGCCGATCACGCAAAAATCACCTGCCGGCTACGCCACAACCAGTTGGTGAACACTTTGGAATCACCTGCCAGGCTTGCTGGAACCACCTGCCAGCCATGCCAAAATCACCTGCCAACTACGCCAGAACCGCTTGGCGGACACTGCGCAAACACCTGTCGGGCCGGCTGGAACCACATCTCAGACGTGCCAGAAACGTGTTCATGAGATGCTGGAACCACACCCCGAACAGACGGATACCACCTGCCAGAACCGCCTGAACCACCTGCTGAGCACGCCGGAACCACCTGCTCGACTCACCGGTACCACCTCCCTGACACGCCAAAATCACCTGCTGGGTATGCCAGAACCACTTGGCGGACACTCCGGAATCATCTGCCGGACATGCCGGAACCAGCTCTCAGACACACCAGAACCAAGTGCCGGAGACGCCGGAAGCACCTGCCAAGCATGCCGGAGCCACCTGCTCGACTCGCCAGAAACACCTGCCGGGTATGCCAGAACCACCTGGCGGACACTACGGAATCACCTGCCGCGCATGCCGGAACCACCTCTCAGACGTGCAAGAACCATGTGGCGGACAGTCCGGAATCAGCTTCTGCGCATGCGCAACCACCTCTGAGACGTACCAGAACCACATGCCGTGCAGGTTGGAACCACCTACCGGACAGACCGGAATCACCTTTCGGGCATGCCGGAACCACCTGTCAGATGTGCCAGAAACACGTGCCGGAGACGCCGGAAGCACCTGCCAAGCACGTTGGAACCACCTGCTCAACTCGCCTGAACCACCAGCCGGACATGCCAAAATCACCTGCCGACTATGCCAGAACCACTTGGCGAACACTCCGGAATCACCTGCCGTGCATGCAGGAACCACCTCTCAGACATGCCAGAACCCCGTGCCAATGACCCCGGAAGCACCAGCCGAGCACACCGGAACCACCTGCTCGACTCGCCAGAACCACCTGCCGATCACGCAAAAATCACCTGCCGGCTACGCCACAACCACTTGGTGAACACTTTGGAATCACCTGCCAGGCTTGCTGGAACCACCTGCCAGTCATGCCAAAATCACCTGCCAACTACGCCAGAACCGCTTGGCGGACACTGCGGAAACACCTGTCGGGCCGGCTTTAACCACATCTCAGACGTGCCAGAAACGTGTTCATGAGATGCTGGAACCACACCCCGAAAAGATGGATACCACCTGCCAGAACCGCCTGAACCACCTGCTGAGCACGCCGGAACCACCTGCTCGACTCACCGGCACCACCTCCCTGACACGCCAAAATCACCTGCTGTGTATGCCAGAACCACTTGGCGGACACTACGGAATCACCTGCCGCGCATTCCGGAACCACCTCTCAGACGTGCCGGAAGCACGTGCCGGACACGCCGGAAACACCTACCGGACAGACCGGAACCACCTGCCAAGAACGCCGGAGCCACCTGTTCGACTCGCTGGAACCACCTGCCGGACAGTCCAATATCAACTGCTGGCTATGCCAGAACCACCTGGGGGACAGTCCGGAATCACCTGCCAGCCATGGCGGAACCACCTCTCAGACGGACCAGTACCACCTGCCGGAGAAGCTGGAAACACGTCCTGGACAGACTGGAACCACGTGACGGCCATGCCTGAACCACCTGCCGAGCACGGCGGAACCACCCGCCGGACACGCCAAAATCACCTGCGGGCTACGCCAGAACCACTTGGACGACTCTCCGAAATGACCTGCCGGGCATGTTGGAACCACCTCTCAGACGTGCCAGAAGCACGTGGCGGACAGTCCGGAATCACCTGTTGGGCATACGCAACCACCTCTGACACGTACCAGAACCACGTGCCGTGCACGCCGGAACCCCCTACCGGACACACCGGAATCAACTTTTGGGCATGCCGGAACCACCAGTCAGATGTGCCAGAAACACGTGCCGGAGACGCAGGAAGCACCTGCCGAGCACGTCGCAACCACCTGCTCAACTCGCCTGAACCACCTGCTGGACACGCCAAAATCACCTGCCCGCTACACCAGCACCACTTCGGGGACAAGCCGGAATCACGTGAGGGGCATGCCGGCACAGCCTCTCAGACTGAACCTCATGCCGGACACCACAGAACCACCTGCCGGACAGACCGGAACCACCTGCCGGACACGCCGGATCCACAGGCTCGACCCGCCGGAACGACCGCTGGTCATGCAAAATCACCTGCCGGCTATGCCGGAAACACTTGGCGAACACTCCGCAATCACCTGCCGGGCATGCCAGAACCACCTCTCAGATATGCCAGAACCACGTGCCAATGACCCCGGAAGCACCTGCCGAGCACGCCGGAACCACCTGCTCGACTCGCCAGAACCACCTGCCGGACACGCAAAAATCACCTGCCGGCTACGCCACAACCAGTTGGGGAACACTTCGGAATCACCTGCCGGGCTTGCTGGAAACACCTGCCGGTCATGCCAAAATCACCTGCCAACTACGCCAGTACCACTTGGCGGACACTGTGGAATCACCTTTCGGGCATGCCGGAACCACCTGTCAGATGTGCCAGAAACACGTGCCGGAGACGCCGGAAGCACCTGCCAAGCACGTTGGAACCACCTGCTCAACTCGCCTGAACCACCTGCCGGACATGCCAAAATCACCTGCCGACTTTTTCAGAACCACTTGGCGAACACTCCGGAATCACTTGCCGGGCATGCCGGAACCACCAGTCAGATGTGCCAGAAACACGTGCAGGAGACGCCGGAAGCACCTGCCGAGCACGTCGCAACCACCTGCTCAACTCGCCTGAACCACCTGCCGGACACGCCAAAATCACCTGCCCGCTACACCAGCACCACTTCGGGGACAAGCCGGAATCACGTGAGGGGCATGCCGGCACAGCCTCTCAGACTGAACCTCGTGCCGGACACCACAGAACCACCTGCCGGACAGACCAGAACCACCTGCCGGACACGCCGGAACCACCGGCTCGACCCGCCGGAACGACCGCTGGACATGCAAAATCACCTGCCGGCTACGCTGGAAACACTTGGCGAACACTCCGGAATCACCTGCCGGGCATGCCGGAACCACCTCTCAGATATGCCAGAACCACGTGCCAATGACCCCGGAAGCACCTGCCGAGCACGCCGGAACCACCTGCTCGACTCGCCAGAACCACCTGCCGGACACGCAAAAATCACCTGCCGGCTACGCCACAACCAGTTGGGGAACACTTCGGAATCACCTGCCGGGCTTGCTGGAACCACCTGCCGGTCATGCCAAAATCACCTGCCAACTACGCCAGTACCACTTGGCGGACACTGTGGAAACACCTGTCGGGCCGGCCGGAACCACATCTCAGACGTGCCAGAACCATGTGCATGAGATGCTGGAACCACACCCCAAACAGACGAAAAACACCTGCCAGACCCGTCTGAACAACCTGCCGAGCACGCCGGAGCCACCTGCTCGACTCGCTGGAACCACCTACCTGACATGCCCAAATCACCAGCCGGGTATGCCAGAACCACTTGGCGGACACTCCGGAATCATCTGCCGGACATGCCGGAACCAGCTCTCAGACACACCAGAACCACGTGCCGGAGACGCCGGAAGCACCTGCCGAGCATGCCGGAGCCACCTGATCGACTCGCCAGAAACACCTGCCGGACACGCCAAAATCACCTGCCGGGTACGCCAGAACCACCTGGCGGACACTACGGAATCACCTGTCGCGCATGCCGGAACCACCTCTCAGACGTGCCGGAAGCACGTGCCGGACACGCCGGAATCACCTACCGGACAGACCGGAACCACCTGCCGAGCACGCCGGAGCCACCTGTTCGACTCGCTGGAACCACCTGCCGGACAGCTCAATATCAACTGCTGGCTATGCCAGAACCACCTGGGGAACGGTCCGGAATCACCTGCCAGCCATGGCGGAACCACCTCTCAGACGTACCAGAACCACCTGCCGGAGAAGCTGGAAACACGTCCTGGACAGTCTGGAACCACCTGCCGGCCAAGCCTGAGCCACCTGCCAAGCACAACCCAACAACCTGCCAGACACGCCAAAATCACCTGCGTGTTATGCCAGAACCACTTGGAGGACTCTCTGGGATGACCTGCCGGGCATGCCGGAACCACCTCTCAGACGTGCCAGAACCATGTTTCGGACAGTCCGGAATCACCTGTTGGGCATGCGCAACCACCTCTGAGACGTACCAGAACCACATGCCGTGCAGGCTGGAACCACCTACCGGACAGACGGGAATCACCTTTCGGGCATGCTGGAACCACCTGTGAGATGTGCCAGAAACACGTGCCGGAGACGCCGGAAGCACCTGCCAAGCACGTTGGAACCACCTGCTCAACTCGCCTGAACCACCAGCCGGACATGCCAAAATCACCTGCCGACTATGCCAGAACCACTTGACGAACACTCCAGAATCACCTGCCGTGCATGCAGGAACCACCTCTCAGACATGCCAGAACCCCGTGCCAATGACCCCCGGAAGCACCAGCCGAGCACGCCGGAACCACCTGCTCGACTCGCCAGAACCACCTGCCGATCACGCAAAAATCACCTGCCGGCTACGCCACAACCAGTTGGTGAACACTTTGGAATCACCTGCCAGGCTTGCTGGAACCACCTGCCAGTCATGCCAAAATCACCTGCCAACTACGCCAGAACCGCTTGGTGGACACTGCGGAAACACCTGTCGGGCCGGCTTTAACCACATCTCAGACGTGCCAGAAACGTGTTCATGAGATGCTGGAACCACACCCCGAAAAGATGGATACCACCTGCCAGAACCGCCTGAACCACCTGCTGAGCACGCCGGAACCACCTGCTCGACTCACCGGCACCACCTCCCTGACACGCCAAAATCACCTGCTGGGTATGCCAGAACCACTTGGCGGACACTCCGGAATCATCTGCCGGACATGCCGGAACCAGCTTTCAGACACACCAGAACCAAGTGCCGGAGACGACGGAAGCACCTGCCGAGCATGCCGGAGCCACCTGCTCGACCCGCCAGAAACACCTGCCGGACACGCCAAAATCACCTGCCGGGTATGCCAGAACCACCTGGCGGACACTACGGAAACACCTGCCGCGCATGCCGGAACCACCTCTCAGACGTGCCGGAAGCACGTGCCGGACACGCCGGAAACACCTACCGGACAGAACGGAACCACCTGCCAAAAACGCCAGAGCCACCTGTTCGACTCGCTGGAACCACCTGCCGGACAGGCCAATATCAACTGCTGGCTATGCCAGAACCACCTGGGGGACAGTCCGGAATCACCTGCCAGCCATGGCGGAACCACCTCTCAGACGGACCAGTACCACCTGCCGGAGAAGCTGGAAACACGTCCTGGACAGACTGGAACCACGTGACGGCCATGCCTGAACCACCTGCCGAGCACGGCGGAACCACCCGCCGGACACGCCAAAATCACCTGAGGGCTACGCCAGAACCACTTGGACGACTCTCCGAAATGACCTGCCGGGCATGTTGGAACCACCTCTCAGACGTGCCAGAAGCACGTGGCGGACAGTCCGGAATCACCTGTTGGGCATACGCAACCACCTCTGACACGTACCAGAACCACGTGCCGTGCACGCCGGAACCCCCTACCGGACACACCGGAATCAACTTTTGGGCATGCCGGAACCACCAGTCAGATGTGCCAGAAACACGTGCGGGAGACGCCGGAAGCACCTGCCGAGCACGTCGCAACCACCTGCTCAACTCGCCTGAACCACCTGCCGGACACGCCAAAATCACCTGCCCGCTACACCAGCACCACTTCGGGGACAAGCCGGAATCACGTGAGGGGCATGCCGGCACAGCCTCTCAGACTGAACCTCGTGCCGGACACCACAGAACCACCTGCCGGACAGACCGGAACCACCTGCCGGACACGCCGGAACCACCGGCTCGACCCGCCAGAACGACCGCTGGACATGCAAAATCACCTGCTGGCTACACCGGAAACACTTGGCGAACACTCCGGAATCACCTGCCGGGCATGCCGGAACCACCTCTCAGATATGCCAGAAACACGTGCCAATGACCCCGGAAGCACCTGCCGAGCACGCCGGAACCACCTGCTCGACTCGCCGGAACCACCTACCTGACATGCCCAAATCACCAGCCGGGTATGCCACAACCACTTGGCGGACACTCCGGAATCATCTGCCGGACATGCCGGAACCAGCTCTCAGACACACCAGAACCACGTGCCGGAGACGCCGGAAGCACCTGCCGAGCATGCCGGAGCCACCTGCTCGACTCGCCAGAAACACCTGCCGGACACGCCAAAATCACGTGCCGGGTATGCCAGAGCCACCTGGCGGACACTACGGAATCACCTGCCGGGCATGCCGGAACCACCTCTCAGATATGCCAGAACCACGTGCCCATGACCCCGGAAGCACCTGCCGAGCACGCCGGAACCACCTGCTCGACTCGCCAGAACCACCTGCCGGACACGCAAAAATCGCCTGCCGGCTACGCCACAACCAGTTGGGGAACACTTCGGAATCACCTGCCGGGCTTGCTGGAACCACCTGCCGGTCATGCCAAAATCACCTGCCAACTACGCCAGTACCACTTGGCGGACACTGTGGAAACACCTGTCGGGCCGGCCGGAACCACATCTCAGACGTGCCAGAACCATGTGCATGAGATGCTGGAACCACACCCCGAACAGACGGAAAACACCTGCCAGACCCGTCTCAACAACCTGCCGAGCACGCCGGAGCCACCTGCTCGACTCGCCGGAACGACCTCCATGACACGCCAAAATCACCTGCTGGGTATGACAGAACCCATTGGCGGACACTCTGGAATCATCTGCCGGACATGCCGGAACCAGCTCTCAGACACACCAGAACCAAGTGCCGGAGACGCCGGAAGGACCTGCCGAGCATGCCGGAGCCACCTGCTTGACTCGCCAGAAACACCTGCCGGACACGCCAAAATCACCTGCCGGGTATGCCAGAACCACCTGGCGGACACTACAGAATCACGTGCCACGCATGCCGGAACCACCTCTCAGACGTGCCGGAAGCACGTGCCACACACGCCGGAAACACCTACCGGACAGACCGGAACCACCTGCCAAGAACGCCGGAGCCACCTGTTCGACTCGCTGGAACCACCTGCCGGACAGGCCAATATCAACTGCTGGCTATGCCAGAACCACCTAGGGGACAGTCCGGGATCACCTGCCAGCCATGGCGGAACCACCTCTCAGACGTACCAGAGCCACCTGCCGGAGAAGCTGGAAACACGTCCTGGACAGACTGGAACCACGTGACGGCCATGCCTGAACCACCTGCCGAGCACGGCGGAACCACCTGCCGGACACGCCAAAATCACCTGCGGGCTACGCCAGAACCACTTGGACGACTCTCCGAAATGACCTGCCAGGCATGTTGGAACCACCTCTCCGACGTGCCAGAAGCACGTGGCGGACAGTCCGGAATCACCTTTTGGGCATACGCAACCACCTCTGAGACGTACCAGAACCACGTGCCGTGCACGCCGGAACCACCTACCGGACAGACCGGAATCAACTTTTGGGCATGCCGGAACCAGCAGTCAGATGTGCCAGAAACACGTGCCGGAGACGCCGGAAGCACCTGCCGAGCACGTCGCAAGCACCTGCTCAACTCGCCTGAACCACCTGCCGGACACGCCAAAATCACTTGTCCGCTACACCAGCACCACTTCGGGGACAAGCCGGAATCACGTGAGGGGCATGCCGGCACAGCCTCTCAGACTGAACCTCGTGCCGGGCACCACAGAACCACCTGCCGGACAGACCGGAACCACCTGCCGGACACGCCGGAACCACCGGCTCGACCCGCCGGAACGACCGCTGGACATGCAAAATCACCTGCCCGCTACGCCGGATACACTTGACGAACACTCCGGAATCACCTGCCGGGCATGCCGGAACCACCTCTCAGATATGCCAGAACCACGTGCCAATGACCCCGGAAGCACCTGCCGAGCACGCCGGAACCACCTGCTCGACTCGCCAGAACCACCTGCCGGACACGCAAAAATCACCTGCCGGCTACGCCACAACCAGTTGGGCAACACTTCGGAATCACCTGCCGGGCTTGCTGGAACCACCTGCCGGTCATGCCAAAATCACCTGCCAACTACGCCAGTACCACTTGGCGGACATTGTGGAAACACCTGTCGGGCCGGCCGGAACCACATCTCAGACGTGCCAGAACCATGTGCATGAGATGCTGGAACCACACACCGAACAGACGGAAAACACCTGCCAGACCCGTCTGAACAACCTGCCGAGCACGCCGGAGCCACCTGCTCGACTCGCTGGAACCACCTACCTGACATGCCCAAATCACCAGCCGGGTATGCCAGAACCACTTGGCGGACACTCCGGAATCATCTGCCGGACATGCCGGAACCAGCTCTCAGACACACCAGAACCAGGTGCCGGAGACGCCGGAAGCACCTGCCGAGCATGCCGGAGCCACCTGCTCGACTCGCCAGAAACAGCTGCCGGACACGCCAAAATCACCTGCCGGGTACGCCAGAACCACCTGGCGGACACTACGGAATCACCTGTCGCGCATGCCGGAACCACCTCTCAGACGTGCCGGAAGCACGTGCCGGACACGCCGGAATCACCTACCGGACAGACCGGAACCACCTGCCGAGCACGCCGGAGCCACCTGTTCGACTCGCTGGAACCACCTGCCGGACAGCTCAATATCAACTGCTGGCTATGCCAGAACCACCTGGGGGACGGTCCGGAATCACCTGCCAGCCATGGCGGAACCACCTCTCAGACGTACCAGAACCACCTGCCGGAGAAGCTGGAAACACGTCCTGGACAGTCTGGAACCACCTGCTGGCCAAGCCTGAACCACCTGCCAAGCACAACCCAACAACCTGCCAGACACGCCAAAATCACCTGCGTGTTATGCCAGAACCACTTGGAGGACTCTCTGGGATGACCTGCCGGGCATGCCGGAACCACCTCTCAGACGTGCCAGAACCATGTGGCGGACAGTCCGGAATCACCTGTTGGGCATGCACAACCACCTCTGAGACGTACCAGAACCACATGCCGTGCAGGCTGGAACCACCTACCGGACAGACGGGAATCACCTTTCGGGCATGCCGGAACCACCTGTCAGATGTGCCAGAAACACGTGCCGGAGACGCCGGAAGCACCTGCCAAGCACGTTGGAACCACCTGCTCAACTCGCCTGAACCACCAGCCGGACATGCCAAAATCACCTGCCGACTATGCCAGAACCACTTGGCGAACACTCCGGAATCACCTGCCGTGCATGCAGGAACCACCTCTCAGACATGCCAGAACCCCGTGCCAATGACCCCGGAAGCACCAGCCGAGCACGCCGGAACCACCTGCTCGACTCGCCAGAACCACCTGCCGATCACGCAAAAATCACCTGCCGGCTACGCCACAACCAGTTGGTGAACACTTTGGAATCACCTGCCAGGCTTGCTGGAACCACCTGCCAGTCATGCCAAAATCACCTGCCAACTACGCCAGAACCGCTTGGCGGACACTGCGGAAACACCTGTCGGGCCGGCTTTAACCACATCTCAGACGTGCCAGAAACGTGTTCATGAGATGCTGGAACCACACCCCGAAAAGATGGATACCACCTGCCAGAACCGCCTGAACCACCTGCTGAGCACGCCGGAACCACCTGCTCGACTCACCGGCACCACCTCCCTGACACGCCAAAATCACCTGCTGGGTATGCCAGAACCACTTGGCGGACACTCTGGAATCATCTGCCGGACATGCCGGAACCAGCTCTCAGACACACCAGAACCATGTGCCGGAGACGCCGGAAGCACCTGCCGAGCATGCTGGAGCGACCTGCTCGACTCGCCAGAAACACCTGCCGGACACGCCAAAATCACCTGCCGGGTATGCCAGAACCACCTGGCGGACACTACGGAATCACCTGCCGCGCATGCCGGAACCACCTCTCAGACGTGCCGGAAGCACGTGCCGGACACGCCGGAAACACCTACCGGACAGACCGGAACCACCTGCCAAGAACGCCGGAGCCACCTGTTCGACTCGCTGGAACCACCTGCCGGACAGGCCAATATCAACTGCTGGCTATGCCAGAACCACCTGGGGGACAGTCCGGAATCACCTGCCAGCCATGGCGAAACCACCTCTCAGACGGACCAGTACCACCTGCCGGAGAAGCTGGAAACACGTCCTGGACAGACTGGAACCACGTGACGGCCATGCCTGAACCACCTGCCGAGCACGGCGGAACCACCCGCCGGACACGCCAAAATCACCTGCGGGCTACGCCAGAACCACTTGGACGACTCTCCGAAATGACCTGCCGGGCATGTTGGAACCACCTCTCAGACGTGCCAGAAGCACGTGGCGGACAGTCCGGAATCACCTGTTGGGCATACGCAACCACCTCTGACACGTACCAGAACCACGTGCCGTGCACGCCGGAACCCCCTACCGGACACACCGGAATCAACTTTTGGGCATGCCGGAACCACCAGTCAGATGTGCCAGAAATACGTGCCGGAGACGCCGGAAGCACCTGCCGAGCACGTCGCAACCACCTGCTCAACTCGCCTGAAGCACCTGCCGGACACGCCAAAATCACCTGCCCGCTACACCAGCACCACTTCGGGGACAAGCCGGAATCACGTGAGGGGCATGCCGGCACAGCCTCTCAGACTGAACCTCATGCCGGACACCACAGAACCAACTGCCGGACAGACCGGCACCACCTGCCGGACACGCCGGAACCACCGGCTCGACCCGCCGGAACGACCGCTGGTCATGCAAAATCACCTGCCGGCTATGCCGGAAACACTTGGCGAACACTCCGCAATCACCTGCCGGGCATGCCGGAACCACCTCTCAGATATGCCAGAACCACGTGCCAATGACCCCGGAAGCACCTGCCGAGCACGCCGGAACCACCTGCTCGACTCGCCAGAACCACCTGCCGGACACGCAAAAATCACCTGCCGGCTACGCCACAACCAGTTGGGGAACACTTCGGAATCACATGCCGGGCTTGCTGGAACCACCTGCCGGTCATGCCAAAATCACCTGCCAACTACGCCAGTACCACTTGGCGGACACTGTGGAATCACCTTTCGGGCATGCCGGAACCACCTGTCAGATGTGCCAGAAACACGTGCCGGAGACGCCGGAAGCACCTGCCAAGCACGTTGGAACCACCTGCTCAACTCGCCTGAACCACCTGCCGGACATGCCAAAATCACCTGCCGACTATGCCAGAACCACTTGGCGAACACTCCGGAATCACTTGCCGGGCATGCAGGAACCACCTCTCAGACATGCCACAACCCCGTGCCAATGACCCCGGAAGCACCAGCCGAGCACGCCGGAACCACCTGCTCGACTCGCCAGAACCACCTGCCGATCACGCAAAAATCACCTGCCGGCTACGCCACAACCAGTTGGTGAACACTTTGGAATCACCTGCCAGGCTTGCTGGAACCACCTGCCAGCCATGCCAAAATCACCTGCCAACTACGCCAGAACCGCTTGGCGGACACTGCGGAAACACCTGTCGGGCCGGCTGGAACCACATCTCAGACGTGCCAGAAACGTGTTCATGAGATGCTGGAACCACACCCCGAACAGACGGATACCACCTGCCAGAACCGCCTGAACCACCTGCTGAGCACGCCAGAACCACCTGCTCGACTCACCGGTACCACCTCCCTGACACGCCAAAATCACCTGCTGGGTATGCCAGAACCACTTGGCGGACACTCCGGAATCATCTGCCGGACATGCCGGAACCAGCTCTCAGACACACCAGAACCAAGTGCCGGAGACGCCGGAAGCACCTGCCGAGCATGCCGGAGCCACCTGCTCGACTCGCCAGAAACACCTGGCGGGTATGCCAGAACCACCTGGCGGACACTACGGAATCACCTGCCGCGCATGCCGGAACCACCTCTCAGACGTGCAAGAACCATGTGGCGCACAGTCCGGAATCAGCTTCTGCGCATGCGCAACCACCTCTGAGACGTACCAGAACCACATGCCGTGCAGGTTGGAACCACCTACCGGACAGACCGGAATCACCTTTCGGGCATGCCGGAACCACCTGTCAGATGTGCCACAAACACGTGCCGGAGACGCCGGAAGCACCTGCCAAGCACGTTGGAACCACCTGCTCAACTCGCCTGAACCACCAGCCGGACATGCCAAAATCACCTGCCGACTATGCCAGAACCACTTGGCGAACACTCCGGAATCACCTGCCGTGCATGCAGGAACCACCTCTCAGACATGCCAGAACCCCGTGCCAATGACCCCGGAAGCACCAGCCGAGCACGCCGGAACCACCTGCTCGACTCGCCAGAACCACCTGCCGATCACGCAAAAATCACCTGCCGGCTACGCCACAACCAGTTGGGGAACACTTCGGAATCACCTGCCGGGCTTGCTGGAACCACCTGCCGGTCATGCCAAAATCACCTGCCAACTACGCCAGTACCACTTGGCGGACACTGTGGAAACACCTGTCGGGCCGGCCGGAACCACATCTCAGACGTGCCAGAACCATGTGCATGAGATGCTGGAACCACACCCCGAACAGACGGAAAACACCTGCCAGACCCGTGTGAACAACCTGCCGAGCACGCCGGATCCACCTGCTCGACTCGCCGGAACGACCTCCATGACACGCCAAAATCACCTGCTGGGTATGCCAGAACCACTTGGCGGACACTCTGGAATCATCTGCCGGACATGCCGGAACCAGCTCTCAGACACACCAGAACCAAGTGCCGGAGACGCCGGAAGGACCTGCCGAGCATGCCGGAGCCACCTGCTTGACTCGCCAGAAACAGCTGCCGGACACGCCAAAATCACCTGCCGGGTACGCCAGAACCACCTGGCGGACACTACGGAATCACCTGTCGCGCATGCCGGAACCACCTCTCAGACGTGCCGGAAGCACGTGCCGGACACGCCGGAATCACCTACCGGACAGACCGGAACCACCTGCCGAGCACGCCGGAGCCACCTGTTCGACTCGCTGGAACCACCTGCCGGACAGCTCAATATCAACTGCTGGCTATGCCAGAACCACCTGGGGGACGGTCCGGAATCACCTGCCAGCCATGGCGGAACCACCTCTCAGACGTACCAGAACCACCTGCCGGAGAAGCTGGAAACACGTCCTGGACAGTCTGGAACCACCTGCTGGCCAAGCCTGAACCACCTGCCAAGCACAACCCAACAACCTGCCAGACACGCCAAAATCACCTGCGTGTTATGCCAGAACCACTTGGAGGACTCTCTGGGATGACCTGCCGGGCATGCCGGAACCACCTCTCAGACGTGCCAGAACCATGTTTCGAACAGTCCAGAATCACCTGTTGGGCATGCACAACCACCTCTGAGACGTACCAGAACCACATGCCGTGCAGGCTGGAACCACCTACCGGACAGACGGGAATCACCTTTCGGGCATGCCGGAACCACCTGTCAGATGTGCCAGAAACACGTGCCGGAGACGCCGGAAGCACCTGCCAAGCACGTTGGAACCACCTGCTCAACTCGCCTGAACCACCAGCCGGACATGCCAAAATCACCTGCCGACTATGCCAGAACCACTTGGCGAACACTCCGGAATCACCTGCCGTGCGTGCAGGAACCACCTCTCAGACATGCCAGAACCCCGTGCCAATGACCCCGGAAGCACCAGCCGAGCACGCCGGAACCACCTGCTCGACTCGCCAGAACCACCTGCCGATCACGCAAAAATCACCTGCCGGCTACGCCACAACCAGTTGGTGAACACTTTGGAATCACCTGCCAGGCTTGCTGGAACCACCTGCCAGTCATGCCAAAATCACCTGCCAACTACGCCAGAACCGCTTGGCGGACACTGCGGAAACACCTGTCGGGCCGGCTTTAACCACATCTCAGACGTGCCAGAAACGTGTTCATGAGATGCTGGAACCACACCCCGAAAAGATGGATACCACCTGCCAGAACCGCCTGAACCACCTGCTGAGCACGCCGGAACCACCTGCTCGACTCACCGGCACCACCTCCCTGACACGCCAAAATCACCTGCTGTGTATGCCAGAACCACTTGGCGGACACTCTGGAATCATCTGCCGGACATGCCGGAACCAGCTCTCAGACACACCAGAACCATGTGCCGGAGACGCCGGAAGCACCTGCCGAGCATGCCGGAGCGACCTGCTCGACTCGCCAGAAACACCTGCCGGACACGCCAAAATCACCTGCCGGGTATGCCAGAACCACCTGGCGGACACTACAGAATCACCTGCCGCGCATGCCGGAACCACCTCTCAGACGTGCCGGAAGCACGTGCCGGACACGCCGGAAACACCTACCGGACAGACCGGAACCACCTGCCAAGAACGCCGGAGCCACCTGTTCGACTCGCTGGAACCACCTGCCGGACAGGCCAATATCAACTGTTGGCTATGCCAGAACCACCTGGGGGACAGTCCGGAATCACCTGCCAGCCATGGCGGAACCACCTCTCAGACGGACCAGTACCACCTGCCGGAGAAGCTGGAAACACGTCCTGGACAGACTGGAACCACGTGACGGCCATGCCTGAACCACCTGCCGAGCACGGCGGAACCACCCGCCGGACACGCCAAAATCACCTGCGGGCTACGCCAGAACCACTTGGACGACTCTCCGAAATGACCTGCCGGGCATGTTGGAACCACCTCTCCGACGTGCCAGAAGCACGTGGCGGACAGTCCGGAATCACCTTTTGGGCATACGCAACCACCTCTGAGACGTACCAGAACCACGTGCCGTGCACGCCGGAACCACCTACCGGACAGACCGGAATCAACTTTTGGGCATGCCGGAACCACCAGTCAGATGTGCCAGAAACACGTGCCGGAGACGCCGGAAGCACCTGCCGAGCACGTCGCAAGCACCTGCTCAACTCGCCTGAACCACCTGCCGGACACGCCAAAATCACTTGCCCGCTACACCAGCACCACTTCGGGGACAAGCCGGAATCACGTGAGGGGCATGCCGGCACAGCCTCTCAGACTGAATCTCGTGCCGGGCACCACAGAACCACCTGCCGGACAGACCGGAACCACCTGCCGGACACGCCGGAACCACCGGCTCGACCCGCCGGAACGACCGCTGGACCTGCAAAATCACCTGCCCGCTACGCCGGATACACTTGACGAACACTCCGCAATCACCTGCCGGGCATGCCGGAACCACCTCTCAGATATGCCAGAACCACGTGCCAATGACCCCGGAAGCACCTGCCGAGCACGCCGGAACCACCTGCTCGACTCGCCAGAACCACCTGCCGGACACGCAAAAATCACCTGCCGGCTACGCCACAACCAGTTGGGGAACACTTCGGAATCACCTGCCGGGCTTGCTGGAACCACCTGCCGGTCATGCCAAAATCACCTGCCAACTACGCCAGTACCACTTGGCGGACACTGTGGAAACACCTGTCGGGCCGGCCGGAACCACATCTCAGACGTGCCAGAACCATGTGCATGAGATGCTGGAACCACACACCGAACAGACGGAAAACACCTGCCAGACCCGTCTGAACAACCTGCCGAGCACGCCGGAGCCACCTGCTCGACTCGCTGGAACCACCTACCTGACATGCCCAAATCACCAGCCGGGTATGCCAGAACCACTTGGCGGACACTCCGGAATCATCTGCCGGACATGCCGGAACCAGCTCTCAGACACACCAGAACCAGGTGCCGGAGACGCCGGAAGCACCTGCCGAGCATGCCGGAGCCACCTGCTCGACTCGCCAGAAACAGCTGCCGGACACGCCAAAATCACCTGCCGGGTACGCCAGAACCACCTGGCGGACACTACGGAATCACCTGTCGCGCATGCCGGAACCACCTCTCAGACGTGCCGGAAGCACGTGCCGGACACGCCGGAATCACCTAGCGGACAGACCGGAACCACCTGCCGAGCACGCCGGAGCCACCTGTTCGACTCGCTGGAACCACCTGCCGGACAGCTCAATATCAACTGCTGGCTATGCCAGAACCACCTGGGGGACGGTCCGGGATCACCTGCCAGCCATGGCGGAACCACCTCTCAGACGTACCAGAACCACCTGCCGGAGAAGCTGGAAACACGTCCTGGACAGTCTGGAACCACCTGCTGGCCAAGCCTGAACCATCTGCCGAGCACGGCGGAACCACCTGCCGGACACGCCAAAATCACCTGCGGGCTACGCCAGAACCACTTGCACGACTCTCCGAAATGACCTGCCGGGCATGTTGGAACCACCTCTCTGACGTGCCAGAAGCACGTGGCGGACAGTCCGGAATGACCTGTTGGGCATACGCAACCACCTCTGAGACGTACCAGAACCACGTGCCGTGCACGCCGGAACCACCTACCGGACAGACTGGAATCAACTTTCGGGCATGCCGGAACCACCAGTCAGATGTGCCAGAAACACGTGCCGGAGACGCCGGAAGCACCTGCCGAGCACGTCGCAACCACCTGCTCAACTCGCCTGAACCACCTGCCGGACACGCCAAAATCACCTGCCCGCTACACCAGCACCACTTCGGGGACAAGCCGGAATCACGTGAGGGGCATGCCGGCACAGCCTCTCAGACTGAACCTCGTGCCGGACACCACAGAACCACCTGCCGGACAGACCGGAACCACCTGCCGGACACGCCGGAACCACCGGCTCGACCCGCCGGAACGACCGCTGGACATGCAAAATCACCTGCCCGCTATGCCGGATACACTTGACGAACACTCCAGAATCACCTGCCGGGCATGCCGGAACCACCTCTCAGATATGCCAGAACCACGTGCCAATGAACCCGGAAGCACCTGCCGAGCACGCCGGAACCACCTGTTCGACTCGCCAGAACCACCTGCCGGACACGCAAAAATCACCTGCCGGCTACGCCACAACCAGTGGGGGAACACTTCGGAATCACCTGCCGGGCTTGCTGGAACCACCTGCCGGTCATGCCAAAATCACCTGCCAACTATGCCAGTACCACTTGGCGGACACTGTGGAAACACCTGTCGGGCCGGCCGGAACCACATCTCAGACGTGCCAGAAACGTGTTCATGAGATGCTGGAACCACACCCTGAACAGACGCAAAACACCTGCCAGACCCGTCTGAACAACCTGCCGAGCACGCCGGAGCCACCTGCACGACTCGCCGGAACCACCTGCCGGACACGCAAAAATCACATGCTGGCTACGCCACAACCAGTTGGGGAACACTTCAGAATCACCTGCCGGGCTTGCTGGAACCACCTGCCGGTCATGCCAAAATCAACTTCCAACTACGCCAGTACCACTTGGCGGACACTGTGGAAACACCTGTCGGGCCGGCCGGAACCACATCTCAGACGTGCCAGAACCATGTGCATGAGATGCTGGAACCACACCCCGAACAGACGGAAAACACCTGCCAGACCCGTCTCAACAACCTGCCGAGCACGCCGGAGCCACCTGCTCGACTCGCCGGAACCACCTACCTGACATGCCCAAATCACCAGCCGGGTATGCCAGAACCACTTGGCGGACACTCCGGAATCATCTGCCGGACATGCCGGAACCAGCTCTCAGACACACCAGAACCAAGTGCCGGAGACGCCGGAAGCGCCTGCCGAGCATGCCGGAGCCACCTGCTCGACTCACCAGAAACACCTGCCGGACACGCCAAAATCACCAGCCGGGTACACCAGAACCACCTGGCGGACACTCCGAAATCACCTGTCGCGCATGCCGGAACCACCTCTCAGATGTGCCGGAAGCACGTGCCGGACACGCCGGAATCACCTACCGGACAGACCGGAACCACCTGCCGAGCACGCCGGAGCCACCTGTTCGACTCGCTGGAACCACCTTCCGGACAGGCCAATATCAACTGCTGGCTATGCCAGAACCACCTGGGGGACGGTCCGGAATCGCCTGCCAGCCATGGCCGAACCACCTCTCAGACGTACCAGAACCACCTGCCGGAGAAGCTGGAAACACGTCCTGGACAGTCTGGAACCACCTGCCGGCCAAGCCTGAACCACCTGCCAAGCACAACGGAACAACCTGCCAGACACGCCAAAATCACCTGCGTGTTATGCCAGAACCACTTGGAGGACTCTCTGGGATGACCTGCCGGGCATGCCGGAACCACCTCTCAGACGTGCCAGAACCATGTGGCGGACAGTCCGGAATCACCTGTTGGGCATGCGCAACCACCTCTGAGACGTACCAGAACCACATGCCGTGCAGGCTGGAACCACCTACCGGACAGACCGGAATCACCTTTCGGGCATGCCGGAACCACCTGTCAGATGTGCCAGAAACACGTGCCGGAGACGCCGGAAGCACCTGCCAAGCACGTTGGAACCACCTGCTCAACTCGCCTGAACCACCTGCCGGACATGCCAAAATCACCTGCCGACTATGCCAGAACCACTTGGCGAACACTCCGGAATCACTTGCCGGGCATGCAGGAACCACTTCTCAGACATGCCAGAACCCCGTGCCAATGACCCCGGAAGCACCAGCCGAGCACGCCAGAACCACCTGCTCGACTCGCCAGAACCACCTGCCGATCACGCAAAAATCACCTGCCGGCTACGCCACAACCAGTTGGTGAACACTTTGGAATCACCTGCCAGGCTTGCTGGAACCACCTGCCAGTCATGCCAAAATCACCTGCCAACTACGCCACAACCGCTTGGCGGACACTGCGGAATCACCTGTCGGGCCGGCTGGAACCACATCTCAGACGTGCCAGAAACGTGTTCATGAGATGCTGGAACCACACCCCGAACAGACGGATACCACCTGCCAGAACCGCCTGAACCACCTGCTGAGCACGCCGGAACCACCTGCTCGACTCACCGGTACCACCTCCCTGACACGCCAAAATCACCTGCTGGGTATGCCAGAACCAGTTGGCGGACACTCCGGAATCATCTGCCGGACATGCCGGAACCAGCTCTCAGACACACCAGAACCACGTGCTGGAGACGCCGGAAGCACCTGCCGAGCATGCCGGAGCCACATGCTCGACTCGCCAGAAACACCTTCCGGACACGCCAAAATCAGCTGCCGGGTATGCCAGAACCACCTGGCGGACACTATGGAATCACCTGCCGCGCATGCCGGAACCACCTTTCAGACGTGCCGGAAGCACGTGCCAGACACGCCGGAAACACCTACCCGGCAGACCGGAACCACCTGCCGAGCACGCCGGAGCCACCTGTTCGACTCGCTGGAACCACCTGCCGGACAGGCCAATATCAACTGCTGGCTATGCCAGAACCACCTGGGGGACGGTCCGGAATCACCTGCCAGCCATGGCGGAACCACCTCTCAGACGTACCAGAACCACCTGCCGGAGAATCTGGAAACACGTCCTGGACAGTCTGGAACCACCTGCTGGCCAAGCCTGAACCACCTGCCAAGCACAACCCAACAACCTGCCAGACACGCCAAAATCACCTGCGTGTTATGCCAGAACCACTTGGAGGACTCTCTGGGATGACCTGCCGGGCATGCCGGAACCACCTCTCAGACGTGCCAGAACCATGTGGCGGACAGTCCGGAATCACCTGTTGGGCATACGCAACCACCTCTGAGACGTACCAGAACCACATGCCGTGCAGGCTGGAACCACCTACCAGACAGACCGGAATCACCTTTCGGGCATGCCGGAACCACCTCTCAGACGTGCCAGAAGCACGTGGCGGACAGTCCGGAATCACATGTTGGGCATACGCAACCACCTCTGACACGTACCAGAACCACGTGCCGTGCACGCCGTAACCACCTACCGGACAGACCACAATCAACATTTTGGCATGCCGGAACCACCAGTCAGATGTGCCAGAAACACGTGCCGGAGACGCCGGAAGCACCTGCCAAGCACGTTGGAACCACCTGCTCAACTCGCCTCAACCACCTGCCAGACATGCCAAAATCACCTGCCGACTATGCCAGAACCAATTGGCGAGCACTCCGGAATCACTTGCCGGGCATGCAGGAACCACCTCTCAGACATGCCAGAACCCCGTGCCAATGACCCCGGAAGCACAGCCGAGCACGCCGGAACCACCTGCTCGACTCGCCAGAACCACCTGCCGATCACGCAAAAATCACCTGCCGGCTACGCCACAACCAGTTGGTGAACATTTTGGAATCACCTGCCAGGCTTGCTGGAACCACCTGCCAGTCATGCCAAAATCACCTGCCAACTACGCTAGAACCGCTTGGCGGACACTGCGGAAACACCTGTCGGGCCGGCTGGAACCACATCTCAGACGTGCCAGAAACGTGTTCATGAGATGCTGGAACCACACCCCGAACAGACGGATACCACCTGCCAGAACCGCCTGAACCACCTGCTGAGCACGCCGGAACCACCTGCTCGACTCACCGGTACCACCTCCCTGACACGCCAAAATCACCTGCTGGTTATGCCAGAACCACTTGGCGGAAACTCCGGAATCATCTGCCGGACATGCCGGAACCAGCTCTCAAACACACCAGAACCACGTGCCGGAGACGCCGGAAGCACCTGCCAAGCACGTTGGAACCACCTGCTCAACTCGCCTGAACCACCTGCCGGACATGCCAAAATCACCTGCCGACTATGCCAGAACCACTTGGCCAACACTCCGGATTCACTTGCCGGGCATGCAGGAACCACCTCTCAGACATGCCAGAACCCCGTGCCAATGACCCCGGAAGCACAGCCGAGCACGCCGGAACCACCTGCTCGACTCGCCAGAACCACCTGCCGATCACGCAAAAATCACCTGCCGGCTACGCCACAACCAGTTGGTGAACACTTTGGAATCACCTGCCAGGCTTGGTGGAACCACCTGCCCGTCATGCCAAAATCACCTGCCAACTACGCCACAACCGCTTGGCGGACACTGCGGAAACACCTGTCGGGCCGGCTGGAACCACATCTCATACGTGCCAGAAACGTGTTCATGAGATGCTGGAACCACACCCCGAACAGACGGATACCACCTGCCAGAACCGCCTGAACCACCTGCTGAGCACGCCGGAACCACCTGCTCGACTCACCGGTACCACCTCCCTGACACGCCAAAATCACCTGCTGGGTATGCCAGAACCACTTGGCGGACACTCCGGAATCATCTGCCGGACATGCCGGAACCAGCTCTCAGACACACCAGAACCAAGTGCCGGAGACGCCGGAAGCACCTGCCGAGCACGCCGGAGCCACCTGCTCGACTCGCCAGAAACACCTTCCGGACACGCCAAAATCACCTGCCGGGTATGCCAGAACCACCTGGCGGACACTACGGAATCACCTGCCGCACATCCCGGAACCAACTCTCAGACGTGCCGGAAGCACATGCCAGAAACGCCGGAAACACCTACCGGACAGACCGGAACCAACTGCAAAGAACGCCGGAGCCACGTGTTCGACTCGCTGGAACCACCTGCCGGACAGGCCAATATCAACTGCTGGCTATGCCAGAACCACCTGGGGGACGGTCCGGGTCACCTGCCAGCCATGGCGGAACCACCTCTCAGACGTACCAGAACCACCTGCCGGAGAAGCTGGAAACACGTCCTGGACAGACTGGAACCACGTGACGGCCATGCCTGAACCACCTGCCGAGCACGGCGGAACCACCTGCCGGACACGCCAAAATCACCTTCGGGCTACGCCAGAACCACTTGCACGACTCTCCGAAATGACCTGTCGGGCATGTTGGAACCACCTCTCAGACGTGCCAGAAGCCCGTGGCGGACAGTCCGGAATCACCTGTTGGGCATACGCGACCACCTATGACACGTACCAGAACCACGTGCCGTGCACGCCGGAACCACCTACCAGACAGACTGGAATCCACTTTTGGGCATGCCGGAACCACCAGTCAGATGTGCCAGAAACACGTGCCGGAGACGCCGGAAGCACCTGCCGAGCACGTCGCAACCACCTGCTCAACTCGCCTGAACCACCTGCCCGACACGCCAAAATCACCTGCCCGCTACACCAGCACCACTTCGGGGACAAGCCGGAATCACGTGAGGGGCATGCCGGCACAGCCTCTCAGACTGAACCTCGTGCCGGACACCACAGAACCACCTGCCGGACAGACCGGAACCACCTGCTGGACACGCCGGAACCACCGGCTCGACCCGCCGGAACGACCGCTGGACATGCAAAATCACCTGCCCGCTATGCCGGATACACTTGACGAACACTCCGGAATCACCTGCCGGGCATGCCGGAACCACCTCTCAGATATGCCAGAACCACGTGCCAATGACCCCGGAAGCACCTGCCGAGCACGCCGGAACCACCTGCTCGACTCGCCAGAACCACCTGCCGGACACGCAAAAATCACCTGCCGGCTACGCCACAACCAGTGGGGGAACACTTCGGAATCACCTGCCGGGCTTGCTGGAACCACCTGCCGGTCATGCCAAAATCACCTGCCAACTATGCCAGTACCACTTGGCGGACACTGTGGAAACACCTGTCAGGCCGGCCGGAACCACATCTCACACGTGCCAGAAACGTGTTCATGAGATGCTGGAACCACACCCCGAACAGACGCAAAACACCTGCCAGACCCGTCTGAACAACCTGCCGAGCACGCCGGAGCCACCTGCACGACTCGCCGGAACCACCTGCCGGACACGCAAAAATCACACGCTGGCTACGCCACAACCAGTTGGGGAACACTTCAGAATCACCTGCCGGGCTTGCTGGAACCACCTGCCGGTCATGCCAAAATCAACTTCCAACTACGCCAGTACCACTTGGCGGACACTGTGGAAACACCTGTTGGGCCGGCCGGAACCACATCTCAGACGTGCAAGAACCATGTGCATGAGATGCTGGAACCACACCCCGAACAGACGGAAAACACCTGCCAGACCCGTCTGAACAACCTGCCGAGCACGCCGGAGCCACCTGCTCGACTCGCCGGAACCACCTACCTGACATGCCCAAATCACCAGCCGGGTATGCCAGAACCAATTCGCGGACACTCCGGAATCATCTGCCGGACATGCCGGAACCAGCTCTCAGACACACCAGAACCAAGTGCCGGAGACGCCGGAAGCACCTGCCGAGCATGCCGGAGCCACCTGCTCGACTCGCCAGAAACACCTGCCGGACACGCCAAAATCACCAGCCGGGTACACCAGAACCACCTGGCGGACACTCCGAAATCACCTGTCGCGCATGCCGGAACCACCTCTCAGATGTGCCGGAAGCACGTGCCGGACACGCCGGAATCACCTACCGGACAGACCGGAACCACCTGCCGAGCACGCCGGAGCCACCTCTTCGACTCGCTGGAACCACCGTCCGGACAGGCCAATATCAACTGCTGGCTATGCCAGAACCACCTGGGGGACGGTCCGGAATCGCCTGCCAGCCATGGCCGAACCACCTCTCAGACGTACCAGAACCACCTGCCGGAGAAGCTGGAAACACGTCCTGGACAGTCTGGAACCACCTGCCGGCCAAGCCTGAACCACCTGCCAAGCACAACGGAACAACCTGCCAGACACGCCAAAATCACCTGCGTGTTATGCCAGAACCACTTGGAGGACTCTCTGGGATGACCTGCCGGGCATGCCGGAACCACCTCTCAGACGTGCCAGAACAATGTGGCGGACAGTCCGGAATCACCTGTTGGGCATGCGCAACCACCTCTGAGACGTACCAGAACCACATGCCGTGCAGGCTGGAACCACCTACCGGACAGACCGGAATCACCTTTCGGGCATGCCGGAACCACCTGTCAGATGTGCCAGAAACACGTGCCGGAGACGCCGGAATCACCTGCCAAGCACGTTGGAACCACCTGCTCAACTCGCCTGAACCACCTGCCGGACATGCCAAAATCACCTGCCGACTATGCCAGAACCACTTGGCGAACACTCCGGAATCACTTGCCGGGCATGCAGGAACCACCTCTCAGACATGCCAGAACCCCGTGCCAATGACCCCGGAAGCACCAGCTGAGCACGCCAGAACCACCTGCTCGACTCGCCAGAACCACCTGCCGATCACGCAAAAATCACCTGCCGGCTACGCCACAACCAGTTGGGGAACACTTCGGAATCACCTGCCGGGCTTGCTGGAACCACCTGCCGGTCATGCCAAAATCACCTGCCAACTACGCCAGTACCACTTGGCGGACACTGTGGAAACACCTGTTGGGCCGGCCGGAACCACATCTCAGACGTGCCAGAACCATGTGCATGAGATGCTGGAACCACACCCCGAACAGACGGAAAACACCTGCCAGACCCGTCTGAACAACCTGCCGAGCACGCCGGAGCCACCTGCTCGACTCGCCGGAACCACCTACCTGACATGCCCAAATCACCAGCCGGGTATGCCAGAACCACTTGGCGGACACTCCGGAATCATCTGCCGGACATGCCGGAACCAGCTCTAGAACACATCAGAACCACGTGCCGGAGACGCCGGAAGCACCTGCCGAGCATGCCGGAGCCACCTGCTCGACTCGCCAGAAACACCTGCCGGACACGCCAAAATCACCAGCCGAGTACGCCAGAACCACCTGGCGGACACTCCGAAATCACCTGTCGCGCATGCCGGAACCACCTCTCAGACGTGCCGGAAGCACGTGCCAGACACGCCGGAATCACCTACCGGACAGACCGGAACCACCTGCCGAGCACGCCGGAGCCACCTTTTCGACTCGCTGGAACCACCTGCCTGACAGGCCAATATCAACTGCTGGCTATGGCAGAACCACCTGGGGGACAGTCCGTTATCACCTGCCAGCCATGGCGGAACCACCTCTCAGACGTACCAGAACCACCTGCCGGAGAAGCTGGAAACACGTCCTGGACAGACTGGAACCACGTGACGGCCATGCCTGAACCATCTGCCGAGCACGGCGGAACCACCTGCCGGACACGCCAAAATCACCTGCGGGCTACGCCAGAACCACTTGCACGACTCTCCGAAATGACCTGCCGGGCATGTTGGAACCACCTCTCAGACGTGCCAGAAGCACGTGTCGGACAGTCCGGAATCACCTGTTGGGCATACGCAACCACCTCTGAGACGTACCAGAACCACGTGCCGTGCACGCCGGAACCACCTACCGGACAGACCGGAATCAACTTTCGGGCATGCCGGAACCACCAGTCAGATGTGCCAGAAATACGTGCCGGAGACGCCGGAAGCACCTGCCGAGCACGTCGCAACCACCTGCTCAACTCGCCTGAACCACCTGCCGGACACGCCAAAATCACCTGCCCGCTACACCAGCACCACTTCGGGGACAAGCCGGAATCACGTGAGGGGCATGCCGGCACAGCCTCTCAGACTGAACCTCGTGCCGGACACCACAGAACCACCTGCCGGACAGACCGGAACCACCTGCCGGACACGCCGGAACCACCGGCTCGACCCGCCGGAACGACCGCTGGACATGCAAAATCACCTGCCCGCTATGCCGGATACACTTGACGAACACTCCGGAATCACCTGCCGGGCATGCCGGAACCACCTCTCAGATATGCCAGAACCACGTGCCAATGACCCCGGAAGCACCTGCCGAGCACGCCGGAGCCACCTGTTCGACTCGCTGGAACCACCGTCCGGACAGGCCAATATCAACTGCTGGCTATGCCAGAACCACCTGGGGGACGGTCCGGAATCACCTGCCAGCCATGGCGGAACCACCTCTCAGACGTACCAGAACCACCTGCCGGAGAAGCTGGAAACACGTCCTGGACAGTCTGGAACCACCTGCCGGCCAAGCCTGAACCACCTGCCAAGCACAACGGAACAACCTGCCAGACACGCCAAAGTCACCTGCGTGTTATGCCAGAACCACTTGGAGGACTCTCTGGGATGACCTGCCGAGCATGCCGGAACCACCTCTCAGACGTGCCAGAACCATGTGGCGGACAGTCCGGAATCACCTGTTGGGCATACGCAACCACCTCTGAG
Source organism: Equus przewalskii (assembly GCF_037783145.1). NCBI lineage: Eukaryota > Metazoa > Chordata > Mammalia > Perissodactyla > Equidae > Equus > Equus przewalskii. The sequence continues at coordinate 94,094 of NW_027228020.1, forward strand.
ACGTACCAGAACCACATGCCGTGCAGGCTGGAACCACCTACCGGACAGACCGGAATCACCTTTCGGGCATGCCGGAACCACCTCTCAGACGTGCCAGAAGCACGTGGCGGACAGTCCGGAATCACATGTTGGGCATACGCAACCACCTCTGACACGTACCAGAACCACGTGCCGTGCACGCCGTAACCACCTACCGGACAGACCACAATCAACATTTTGGCATGCCGGAACCACCAGTCAGATGTGCCAGAAACACGTGCCGGAGACGCCGGAAGCACCTGCCGAGCACGCCGGAGCCACCTGCTCGACTCGCCAGAAACACCTGCCGGACACGCCAAAATCACCTGCCGGGTATGCCAGAACCACCTGGCGGACACTACGGAATCACCTGCCGCACATCCCGGAACCAACTCTCAGACGTGCCGGAAGCACATGCCAGACACGCCGGAAACACCTACCGGACAGACCGGAACCAACTGCAAAGAACGCCGGAGCCACGTGTTCGACTCGCTGGAATCACCTGCCGGACAGGCCAATATCAACTGCTGGCTATGCCAGAACCACCTGGGGGACGGTCCGGGTCACCTGCCAGCCATGGCGGAACCACCTCTCAGACGTACCAGAACCACCTGCCGGAGAAGCTGGAAACACGTCCTGGACAGACTGGAACCACGTGACGGCCATGCCTGAACCACCTGCCGAGCACGGCGGAACCACCTGCCGGACACGCCAAAATCACCTGCGGGCTACGCCAGAACCACTTGCACGACTCTCCGAAATGACCTGCCGGGCATGTTGGAACCACCTCTCAGACGTGCCAGAAGCCCGTGGCGGACAGTCCGGAATCACCTGTTGGGCATACGCGACCACCTATGACACGTACCAGAACCACGTGCCGTGCACGCCGGAACCACCTACCGGACAGACCGGAATCCACTTTTGGGCATGCCGGAACCACCAGTCAGATGTGCCAGAAACACGTGCCGGAGACGCCGGAAGCACCTGCCGAGCACGTCGCAACCACCTGCTCAACTCGCCTGAACCACCTGCCGGACACGCCAAAATCACCTGCCCGCTACACCAGCACCACTTCGGGGACAAGCCGGAATCACGTGAGGGGCATGCCGGCACAGCCTCTCAGACTGAACCTCGTGCCGGACACCACAGAACCACCTGCCGGACAGACCGGAACCACCTGCCGGACACACCGGAACCACCGGCTCGACCCGCCGGAACGACCGCTGGACATGCAAAATCACCTGCCCGCTATGCCGGATACACTTGACGAACACTCCAGAATCACCTGCCGGGCATGCCGGAAACACCTCTCAGATATGCCAGAACCACGTGCCAATGACCCCGGAAGCACCTGCCGAGCACGCCGGAACCACCTGCTCGACTCGCCAGAACCACCTGCCGGACACGCAAAAATCACCTGCCGGCTACGCCACAACCAGTGGGGGAACACTTCGGAATCACCTGCCGGGCTTGCTGGAACCACCTGCCGGTCATGCCAAAATCACCTGCCAACTATGCCAGTACCACTTGGCGGACACTGTGGAAACACCTGTCGGGCCGGCCGGAACCACATCTCAGACGTGCCAGAAACGTGTTCATGAGATGCTGGAACCACACCCCGAACAGACGCAAAACACCTGCCAGACCCGTCTGAACAACCTGCCGAGCACGCCGGAGCCACCTGCTCGACTCGCCGGAACCACCTACCTGACATGCCCAAATCACCAGCCGGGTATGCCAGAACCAATTCGCGGACACTCCGGAATCATCTGCCGGACATGCCGGAACCAGCTCTCAGACACACCAGAACCAAGTGCCGGAGACGCCGGAAGCACCTGCCGAGCATGCCGGAGCCACCTGCTCGACTCGACAGAAACACCTGCCGGACACGCCAAAATCACCAGCCGGGTACACCAGAACCACCTGGCGGACACTCCGAAATCACCTGTCGCGCATGCCGGAACCACCTCTCAGATGTGCCGGAAGCACGTGCCGGACACGCCGGAATCACCTACCGGACAGACCGGAACCACCTGCCGAGCACGCCGGAGCCACCTCTTCGACTCGCTGGAACCACCGTCCGGACAGGCCAATATCAACTGCTGGCTATGCCAGAACCACCTGGGGGACGGTCCGGAATCGCCTGCCAGCCATGGCCGAACCACCTCTCAGACGTACCAGAACCACCTGCCGGAGAAGCTGGAAACACGTCCTGGACAGACTGGAACCACGTGACGGTCATGCCTGAACCATCTGCCGAGCACGGCGGAACCACCTGCCGGACACTCCAAAATCACCTGCGGGCTACGCCAGAACCACTTGCACGACTCTCCGAAATGACCTGCCGGGCATGTTGGAACCACCTCTCAGACGTGCCAGAAGCACGTGGCGGACAGTCCGGAATCACCTGTTGGGCATACGCAACCACCTCTGAGACGTACCAGAACCACGTGCCGTGCACGCCGGAACCACCTACCGGACAGATCGGAATCAACTTTCGGGCATGCCGGAACCACCAGTCAGATGTGCCAGAAAAACGTGCCGGAGACGCCGGAAGCACCTGCCGAGCACGTCGCAACCACCTGCTCAACTCGCCTGAACCACCTGCCGGACACGCCAAAATCACCTGCCCGCTACACCAGCACCACTTCGGGGACAAGCCGGAATCACGTGAGGGGCATGCCGGCACAGCCTCTCAGACTGAACCTCGTGCCGGACACCACAGAACCACCTGCCGGACAGACCGGAACCACCTGCCGGACACGCCGGAACCACCGGCTCGACCCGCCGGAACGACCGCTGGACATGCAAAATCACCTGCCCGCTATGCCGGATACACTTGACGAACACTCCGGAATCACCTGCCGGGCATGCCGGAACCACCTCTCAGATATGCCAGAACCACGTGCCAATGACCCCGGAAGCACCTGCCGAGCACGCCGGAACCACCTGCTCGACTCGCCAGAACCACCTGCCGGACACGCAAAAATCACCTGCCGGCTACGCCACAACCAGTGGGGGAACACTTCGGAATCACCTGCCGGGCTTGCTGGAACCACCTGCCGGTCATGCCAAAATCACCTGCCAACTATGCCAGTACCACTTGGCGGACACTGTGGAAACACCTGTCGGGCCGGCCGGAACCACATCTCAGACGTGCCAGAAACGTGTTCATGAGATGCTGGAACCACATCCCGAACAGACGCAAAACACCTGCCAGACCCGTCTGAACAACCTGCCGAGCACGCCGGAGCCACCTGCACGACTCGCCGGAACCACCTGCCGGACACGCAAAAATCACATGCTGGCTACGCCACAACCAGTTGGGGAACACTTCAGAATCACCTGCCGGGCTTGCTGGAACCACCTGCCGGTCATGCCAAAATCAACTTCCAACTACGCCAGTACCACTTGGCGGACACTGTGGAAACACCTGTCGGGCCGGCCGGAACCACATCTCAGACGTGCCAGAACCATGTGCATGAGATGCTGGAACCACACCCCGAACAGACGGAAAACACCTGCCAGACCCGTCTGAACAACCTGCCGAGCACGCCGGAGCCACCTGCTCGACTCGCCGGAACCACCTACCTGACATGCCCAAATCACCAGCCGGGTATGCCAGAACCTCTTGGCGGACACTCCGGAATCATCTGCCGGACATGCCGGAACCAGCTCTCAGACACACCAGAACCAAGTGCCGGAGACGCCGGAAGCACCTGCCGAGCATGCCGGAGCCACCTGCTCGACTCGCCAGAAACACCTTCCGGACACGCCAAAATCACCTGCCGGGTATGCCAGAACCACCTGGCGGACACTATGGAATCACCTGCCGCGCATGCCGGAACCACCTCTCAGACGTGCCGGAAGCACGTGCCAGACACGCCGGAAACACCTACCCGGCAGACCGGAACCACCTGCCGAGCACGCCGGAGCCACCTGTTCGACTCGCTGGAACCACCGTCCGGACAGGCCAATATCAACAGCTGGCTATGCCAGAACCACCTGGGGGACGGTCCGGAATCACCTGCCAGCCATGGCGGAACTACCTCTCAGACGTACCAGAACCACCTGCCGGAGAAGCTGGAAACACGTCCTGGACAGTCTGGAACCACCTGCCGGCCAAGCCTGAACCACCTGCCAAGCACAACGGAACAACCTGCCAGACACGCCAAAGTCACCTGCGTGTTATGCCAGAACCACTTGGAGGACTCTCTGGGATGACCTGCCGGGCATGCCGGAACCACCTCTCAGACGTGCCAGAACCATGTGGCGGACAGTCCGGAATCACCTGTTGGGCATACGCAACCACCTCTGAGACGTACCAGAACCACATGCCGTGCAGGCTGGAACCACCTACCGGACAGACCGGAATCACCTTTCGGGCATGCCGGAACCACCTCTCAGACGTGCCAGAAGCACGTGGCGGACAGTCCGGAATCACATGTTGGGCATACGCAACCACCTCTGACACGTACCAGAACCACGTGCCGTGCACGCCGTAACCACCTACCGGACAGACCACAATCAACATTTTGGCATGCCGGAACCACCAGTCAGATGTGCCAGAAACACGTGCCGGAGACGCCGGAAGCACCTGCCAAGCACGTTGGAACCACCTGCTCAACTCGCCTGAACCACCTGCCGGACATGCCAAAATCACCTGCCGACTATGCCAGAACCACTTGGCCAACACTCCGGATTCACTTGCCGGGCATGCAGGAACCACCTCTCAGACATGCCAGAACCCCGTGCCAATGACCCCGGAAGCACAGCCGAGCACGCCGGAACCACCTGCTCGACTCGCCAGAACCACCTGCCGATCACGCAAAAATCACCTGCCGGCTACGCCACAACCAGTTGGTGAACATTTTGGAATCACCTGCCAGGCTTGCTGGAACCACCTGCCAGTCATGCCAAAATCACCTGCCAACTACGCCAGAACCGCTTGGCGGACACTGCGGAAACACCTGTCGGGCCGGCTGGAACCACATCTGAGACGTGCCAGAAACGTGTTCATGAGATGCTGGAACCACACCCCGAACAGACGGATACCACCTGCCAGAACCGCCTGAACCACCTGCTGAGCACGCCGGAACCACCTGCTCGACTCACCGGTACCACCTCCCTGACACGCCAAAATCACCTGCTGGGTATGCCAGAACCACTTGGCGGACACTCCGGAATCATCTGCCGGACATGCCGGAACCAGCTCTCAGACACACCAGAACCAAGTGCCGGAGACGCCGGAAGCACCTGCCGAGCACGCCAAAATCACCTGCCGGGTATGCCAGAACCACCTGGCGGACACTACGGAATCACCTGCCGCACATCCCGGAACCACCTCTCAGACGTGCCGGAAGCACGTGCCAGACACGCCGGAAACACCTACCGGACAGACCGGAACCAACTGCCAAGAACGCCGGAGCCACGTGTTCGACTCGCTGGAACCACCTGCCGGACAGGCCAATATCAACTGCTGGCTATGCCAGAACCACCTGGGGGACGGTCCGGGTCACCTGCCAGCCATGGCGGAACCACCTCTCAGACGTACCAGAACCACCTGCCGGAGAAGCTGGAAACACGTCCTGGACAGACTGGAACCACGTGACGGCCATGCCTGAACCACCTGCCGAGCACGGCGGAACCACCTGCCGGACACGCCAAAATCACCTGCGGGCTACGCCAGAACCACTTGGACGACTCTCCGAAATGACCTGCCGGGCATGTTGGAACCACCTCTCAGACGTGCCAGAAGCACGTGGCAGACAGTCCGGAATCACCTGTTGGGCATGCGCAACAACCCCTGAGACGTACCAGAACCACGTGCCCTGCAGGCTGGAACCACCTACCGGAAAGACCGGAATCACCTTTCGGGCATGCCGGAACCACCTGTCAGATGTGCCAGAAGCACGTGGCGGACAGTCCGGAATCACCTGTTGGGCATACGCAACCACCTCTGAAACGTACCAGAACCACGTGCCGTGCACGCCGGAACCACCTACCGGACAGACCGGAATCAACTTTTGGGCATGCCGGAACCACCAGTCAGATGTGCCAGAAACACGTGCCGGAGATGCCGGAAGCACCTGCCGAGCACGTCGCAACCACCTGCTCAACTCGCCTGAACCACCAGCCGGACACGCCAAAATCACCTGCCCGCTACACCAGCACCACTTCGGGGACAAGCCGGAATCACGTGAGGGGCATGCCGGCACAGCCTCTCAGACTGAACCTCGTGCCGGACACCACAGAACCACCTGCCGGACAGACCGGAACCACCTGCCGGACACGCCGGAACCACCGGCTCGACCCGCCGGAACGACCGCTGGACATGCAAAATCACCTGCCGGCTACGCCGGAAACACTTGGCGAACTCTCCGGAATCACCTGCCGGGCATGCCGGAACCACCTCTCAGATATGCCAGAACCACGTGCCAATGACCCCAGAAGCAACTGCCGAGCACGCCGGAACCACCTGCTCGACTCGCCGGAACCACCTACCTGACATGCCCAAATCACCAGCCGGGTATGCCAGAACCTCTTGGCGGACACTCCGGAATCATCTGCCGGACATGCCGGAACCAGCTCTCAGACACACCAGAACCAAGTGCCGGAGACGCCGGAAGCACCTGCCGAGCATGCCGGAGCCACCTGCTCGACTCGCCAGAAACACCTTCCGGACACGCCAAAATCACCTGCCGGGTATGCCAGAACCACCTGGCGGACACTATGGAATCACCTGCCGCGCATGCCGGAACCACCTCTCAGACGTGCCGGAAGCACGTGCCAGACACGCCGGAAACACCTACCCGGCAGACCGGAACCACCTGCCGAGCACGCCGGAGCCACCTGTTCGACTCGCTGGAACCACCGTCCGGACAGGCCAATATCAACTGCTGGCTATGCCAGAACCACCTGGGGGACGGTCCGGAATCACCTGCCAGCCATGGCGGAACTACCTCTCAGACGTACCAGAACCACCTGCCGGAGAAGCTGGAAACACGTCCTGGACAGTCTGGAACCACCTGCCGGCCAAGCCTGAACCACCTGCCAAGCACAACGGAACAACCTGCCAGACACGCCAAAGTCACCTGCGTGTTATGCCAGAACCACTTGGAGGACTCTCTGGGATGACCTGCCGGGCATGCCGGAACCACCTCTCAGACGTGCCAGAACCATGTGGCGGACAGTCCGGAATCACCTGTTGGGCATACGCAACCACCTCTGAGACGTACCAGAACCACATGCCGTGCAGGCTGGAACCACCTACCGGACAGACCGGAATCACCTTTCGGGCATGCCGGAACCACCTCTCAGACGTGCCAGAAGCACGTGGCGGACAGTCCGGAATCACATGTTGGGCATACGCAACCACCTCTGACACGTACCAGAACCACGTGCCGTGCACGCCGTAACCACCTACCGGACAGACCACAATCAACATTTTGGCATGCCGGAACCACCAGTCAGATGTGCCAGAAACACGTGCCGGAGACGCCGGAAGCACCTGCCAAGCACGTTGGAACCACCTGCTCAACTCGCCTGAACCACCTGCCGGACATGCCAAAATCACCTGCCGACTATGCCAGAACCACTTGGCCAACACTCCGGATTCACTTGCCGGGCATGCAGGAACCACCTCTCAGACATGCCAGAACCCCGTGCCAATGACCCCGGAAGCACAGCCGAGCACGCCGGAGCCACCTGCTCGACTTGCCAGAAACACCTGCCGGACACGCCAATATTAACTGCTGGCTATGCCAGAACCACCTGGGGGACGGTCCGGAATCACCTGCCAGCCATGGCGGAACCACCTCTCAGACGTACCAGAACCACCTGCCGGAGAAGCTGGAAACACGTCCTGGACAGTCTGGAACCACCTGCCGGCCTAGCCTGAACCACCTGCCAAGCACAACGGAACAACCTGCCAGACACGCCAAAATCACCTGCGTGTTATGCCAGAACCACTTGGAGGACTCTCTGGGATGACCTGCCGGGCATGCCGGAACCACCTGTCAGACATACCAGAACCCCGTGCCAATGACCCCGGAAGCACCAGCCGAGCACGCCGGAACCACCTGCTCGACTTGCCAGAACCACCTGGTGATCACGCAAAAATCACCTGCCGGCTACGCCACAACCAGTTGGTGAACACTTTGGAATCACCTGCCAGGCTTGCTGGAACCACCTGCCAGTCATGCCAAAATCACCTGCCAACTACGCCAGAACCGCTTGGCGGACACTGCGGAAACACCTGTCGGGCCGGCTGGAACCACATCTCAGACGTGCCAGAATCGTGTTCATGAGATGCTGGAACCACACCCGGAACAGACGGATACCACATTCGAGAACCGCCTGAACCACCTGCTGAGCATGCCGGAACCACCTGCTCGACTCACCGGTACCACCTCCCTGACACGCCAAAATCACCTGCTGGGTATGCCAGAACCACTTGGCGGACACTCCGGAATCATCTGCCGGACATGCCGGAACCAGCTCTCAGACACACCAGAACCAAGTGCCGGAGACGCCGGAAGCACCTGCCGAGCATGCCGGAGCCACATGCTCGACTCGCCAGAAACACGTGCCGGACACGCCAAAATCACCTGCCCGGTATGCCAGAACCACCTGGCGGACACTACGGAATCACCTGCCGCGCATGCCGGAACCACCTCTCAGACGTGCCGGAAGCACGTGCCGGACACGCCGGAAACACCTACCGGACAGACCGGAACCACCTGCCAAGAACGCCGGAGCCACCTGTTCGACTCGCTGGAACCACCTGCCGGACAGGCCAATATCAACTGCTGGCTATGCCAGAACCACCTGGGGGACAGTCCGGGATCACCTGCCAGCCATGGCGGAACCACCTCTCAGACGTACCAGAACCACCTTCCGGAGAAGCTGGAAACACGTCCTGGACAGTCTGGAACCACCTGCCAGCCAAGCCTGAACCAACTGCCAAGCACAACGGAACAACCTGCCAGACATGCCAAAATCACCTGCGTGTTATGCCAGAACCACTTGGAGGACTCTCTGGGATGACCTGCCGGGCATGCCGGAACCACCTCTCAGACGTGCCAGAACCATGTGGCGGACAGTACGGAATCACCTGTTGGGCATGCGCAACCACCTCTGAGACGTACCAGAACCACATGCCGTGCAGGCTGGAACCACCTACCGGACAGTCCGGAATCATCTTTCGGGCATGCCGGAACCACAGGTCAGATGTGCCAAAAACACGTGCCGGAGACGCCGGAAGCACCTGCCAAGCACGTTGGAACCACCTGCTCAACTCGCCTGAACCACCAGCCGGACATGCCAAAATCACCTGCCGACTATGCCAGAACCACTTGGCGAACACTCCGGAATCACTTGCCGGGCATGCAGGAACCACCTCTCAGACATGCCAGAACCCCGTGCCAATGACCCCGGAAGCACCAGCCGAGCACCCCGGAACCACCTGCTCGACTCGCCAGAACCACCTGCCGATCACGCAAAAATCACCTGCCGGCTACGCCACAACCAGTTCGTGAACACTTTGGAATCACCTGCCAGGCTTGCTGGAACCACCTGCCAGTCATGCCAAAATCACCTGCGAACTACGCCAGAACCGTTTGGCGGACACTGCGGAAACACCTGTCGGGCCGGCTGGAACCACATCTCAGACGTGCCAGAAACGTGTTCATGAGATGCTGGAACCACACCCCGAACAGACGGATACCACCTGCCAGAACCGTCTGAACCACCTGCTGAGCACGCCGGAACCACCTGCTCGACTCACCGGTACCACCTCCCTGACACGCCAAAATCACCTGCTGGGTATGCCAGAACCACTTGGCGGACACTCCGGAATCATCTGCCGGACATGCCGGAACCAGCTCTCAGACACACCAGAACCAAGTGCCGGAGACGCCGGAAGCACCTGCCGAGCATGCCGGAGCCACCTGCTCGACTCGCAAGAAACACCTGCCGGACACGCCAAAATCACCAGCCGGGTATGCCAGAACCACCTGGCGGACACTACGGAATCACCTGCCGTGCATGCCGGAGCCACCTGCTCGACTCGCCAGAAACTCCTGCCGGACACGCCAAAATCACCTGCCGGGTACGCCAGAACCACCTGGCGGACACTCCGGAATCACCTGTCGCGCATGCCGGAACCAACTCTCAGACGTGCCGGAAGCACGTGCCGGACACGCCGGAATCACCTACCGGACAGACCGGAACCACCTGCCGAGCACGCCGGAGCCACCTGTTCGACTCGCTGGAACCACCTGCCGGTCAGGCCAATATCAACTGCTGGCTATGCCAGAACCACCTGGGGGACAGTCCGGAATCGCCTGCCAGCCATGGCGGAACCACCTCTCAGACGTACCAGAACCACCTGCCGGAGAAGCTGGAAACACGTCCTGGACAGTCTGGAACCACCTGCCGGCCAAGCCTGAACCACCTGCCAAGCACAACGGAACAACGTGCCAGACACGCCAAAATCACCTGCGTGTTATGCCGGAACCACTTGGAGGACTCTCTGGGATGACTTGCCGGGCATGCCGGAACCACCTCTCAGACGTGCCAGAACCATGTGGCGGACAGTCCGGAATCACCTGTTGGGCATGCGCAACCACCTCTGAGACGTACCAGAACCACATGCCGTGCAGGCTGGAACCACCTACCGGACAGACCGGAATCACCTTTCGGGCATGCCGGAACCACCTGTCAGATGTGCCAGAAACACGAGCCGGAGACGCCGGAAGCACCTGCCAAGCACGTGGGAACCACTTGCTCAACTCGCCTGAACCACCTGCCGGACATGCCAAAATCACCTGCCGACTATGCCAGAACCGCTTGGCGAACACTCCGGAATCACTTGCCGGGCATGCAGGAACCACCTCTCAGACATACCAGAACCCCGTGCCAATGACCCCGGAAGCACCAGCTGAGCACCCCGGAACCACGTGCTCGACTCGCCAGAACCACCTGCCGATCACGCAAAAATCACCTGCCGGCTACGCCACATCCAGTTGGTGAACACTTTGGAATCACCTGCCAGGCTTGCTGGAACCACCTGCCAGTCATGCCAAAATCACCTGCGAACTACGCCAGAACCGCTTGGCGGACACTGCGGAAACACCTGTCGGGCCGGCTGGAACCACATCTCAGACGTGCCAGAAACGTGTTCATGAGATGCTGGAACCACACCCGGAACAGACGGATACCACATTCGAGAACCGCCTGAACCACCTGCTGAGCATGCCGGAACCACCTGCTCGACTCACTGGTACCACCTCCCTGACACGCCAAAATCACCTGCTGGGTATGCCAGAAGCACTTGGCGGACACTCCGGAATCATCTGCCGGACATGCCGGAACCAGCTCTCAGACACACCAGAACCAAGTGCCGGAGACGCCGGAAGCACCTGTCGAGCATGCCGGAGCCACATGCTCGACTCGCCAGAAACACCTGCCGGACACGCCAAAATCACCTGCCCGGTATGCCAGAACCACCTGGCGGACACTACGGAATCACCTGCCGCGCATGCCGGAACCACCTCTCAGACGTGCCGGAAGCACATGGCGGACACGCCGGAAACACCTACCGGACAGACCGGAACCACCTGCCAAGAACGCCGGAGCCACCTGTTCGACTCGCTGGAACCACCTGCCGCACAGGCCTATATCAACTGCTGGCTATGCCAGAACAACCTGGGGGACAGTCCGGGATCACCTGCCAGCCATGGCGGAACCACGTCTCAGACGTACCAGAACCACCTGCCGGAGAAGCTGGAAACACGTCCTGGACAGTCTGGAACCACCTGCCGGCCAAGCCTGAACCACCTGCCAAGCACAACGGAACAACCTGCCAGACACGCCAAAGTCACCTGCGTGTTATGCCAGAACCACTTGGAGGACTCTCTGGGATGACCTGCCGGGCATGCCGGAACCACCTCTCAGACGTGCCAGAACCATGTGGCGGACAGTCCGGAATCACCTGTTGGGCATACGCAACCACCTCTGAGACATACCAGAACCACATGCCGTGCAGGCTGGAACCACCTACCGGACAGACCGGAATCACCTTTCGGGCATGCCGGAACCACCTCTCAGACGTGCCAGAAGCACGTGGCGGACAGTCCGGAATCACATGTTGGGCATACGCAACCACCTCTGACACGTACCAGAACCACGTGCCGTGCACGCCGTAACCACCTACCGGACAGACCACAATCAACATTTTGGCATGCCGGAACCACCAGTCAGATGTGCCAGAAACACGTGCCGGAGACGCCGGAAGCACCTGCCAAGCACGTTGGAACCACCTGCTCAACTCGCCTGAACCACCTGCCGGACATGCCAAAATCACCTGCCGACTATGCCAGAACCACTTGGCCAACACTCCGGATTCACTTGCCGGGCATGCAGGAACCACCTCTCAGACATGCCAGAACCCCGTGCCAATGACCCCGGAAGCACAGCCGAGCACGCCGGAGCCACCTGCTCGACTTGCCAGAAACACCTGCCGGACACGCCAATATTAACTGCTGGCTATGCCAGAACCACCTGGGGGACGGTCCGGAATCACCTGCCAGCCATGGCGGAACCACCTCTCAGACGTACCAGAACCACCTGCCGGAGAAGCTGGAAACACGTCCTGGACAGTCTGGAACCACCTGCCGGCCTAGCCTGAACCACCTGCCAAGCACAACGGAACAACCTGCCAGACACGCCAAAATCACCTGCGTGTTATGCCAGAACCACTTGGAGGACTCTCTGGGATGACCTGCCGGGCATGCCGGAACCACCTGTCAGACATACCAGAACCCCGTGCCAATGACCCCGGAAGCACCAGCCGAGCACGCCGGAACCACCTGCTCGACTTGCCAGAACCACCTGGTGATCACGCAAAAATCACCTGCCGGCTACGCCACAACCAGTTGGTGAACACTTTGGAATCACCTGCCAGGCTTGCTGGAACCACCTGCCAGTCATGCCAAAATCACCTGCCAACTACGCCAGAACCGCTTGGCGGACACTGCGGAAACACCTGTCGGGCCGGCTGGAACCACATCTCAGACGTGCCAGAATCGTGTTCATGAGATGCTGGAACCACACCCGGAACAGACGGATACCACATTCGAGAACCGCCTGAACCACCTGCTGAGCATGCCGGAACCACCTGCTCGACTCACCGGTACCACCTCCCTGACACGCCAAAATCACCTGCTGGGTATGCCAGAACCACTTGGCGGACACTCCGGAATCATCTGCCGGACATGCCGGAACCAGCTCTCAGACACACCAGAACCAAGTGCCGGAGACGCCGGAAGCACCTGCCGAGCATGCCGGAGCCACATGCTCGACTCGCCAGAAACACGTGCCGGACACGCCAAAATCACCTGCCCGGTATGCCAGAACCACCTGGCGGACACTACGGAATCACCTGCCGCGCATGCCGGAACCACCTCTCAGACGTGCCGGAAGCACGTGCCGGACACGCCGGAAACACCTACCGGACAGACCGGAACCACCTGCCAAGAACGCCGGAGCCACCTGTTCGACTCGCTGGAACCACCTGCCGGACAGGCCAATATCAACTGCTGGCTATGCCAGAACCACCTGGGGGACAGTCCGGGATCACCTGCCAGCCATGGCGGAACCACCTCTCAGACGTACCAGAACCACCTTCCGGAGAAGCTGGAAACACGTCCTGGACAGTCTGGAACCACCTGCCAGCCAAGCCTGAACCAACTGCCAAGCACAACGGAACAACCTGCCAGACATGCCAAAATCACCTGCGTGTTATGCCAGAACCACTTGGAGGACTCTCTGGGATGACCTGCCGGGCATGCCGGAACCACCTCTCAGACGTGCCAGAACCATGTGGCGGACAGTACGGAATCACCTGTTGGGCATGCGCAACCACCTCTGAGACGTACCAGAACCACATGCCGTGCAGGCTGGAACCACCTACCGGACAGTCCGGAATCATCTTTCGGGCATGCCGGAACCACAGGTCAGATGTGCCAAAAACACGTGCCGGAGACGCCGGAAGCACCTGCCAAGCACGTTGGAACCACCTGCTCAACTCGCCTGAACCACCAGCCGGACATGCCAAAATCACCTGCCGACTATGCCAGAACCACTTGGCGAACACTCCGGAATCACTTGCCGGGCATGCAGGAACCACCTCTCAGACATGCCAGAACCCCGTGCCAATGACCCCGGAAGCACCAGCCGAGCACCCCGGAACCACCTGCTCGACTCGCCAGAACCACCTGCCGATCACGCAAAAATCACCTGCCGGCTACGCCACAACCAGTTCGTGAACACTTTGGAATCACCTGCCAGGCTTGCTGGAACCACCTGCCAGTCATGCCAAAATCACCTGCGAACTACGCCAGAACCGTTTGGCGGACACTGCGGAAACACCTGTCGGGCCGGCTGGAACCACATCTCAGACGTGCCAGAAACGTGTTCATGAGATGCTGGAACCACACCCCGAACAGACGGATACCACCTGCCAGAACCGTCTGAACCACCTGCTGAGCACGCCGGAACCACCTGCTCGACTCACCGGTACCACCTCCCTGACACGCCAAAATCACCTGCTGGGTATGCCAGAACCACTTGGCGGACACTCCGGAATCATCTGCCGGACATGCCGGAACCAGCTCTCAGACACACCAGAACCAAGTGCCGGAGACGCCGGAAGCACCTGCCGAGCATGCCGGAGCCACCTGCTCGACTCGCAAGAAACACCTGCCGGACACGCCAAAATCACCAGCCGGGTATGCCAGAACCACCTGGCGGACACTACGGAATCACCTGCCGTGCATGCCGGAGCCACCTGCTCGACTCGCCAGAAACTCCTGCCGGACACGCCAAAATCACCTGCCGGGTACGCCAGAACCACCTGGCGGACACTCCGGAATCACCTGTCGCGCATGCCGGAACCAACTCTCAGACGTGCCGGAAGCACGTGCCGGACACGCCGGAATCACCTACCGGACAGACCGGAACCACCTGCCGAGCACGCCGGAGCCACCTGTTCGACTCGCTGGAACCACCTGCCGGTCAGGCCAATATCAACTGCTGGCTATGCCAGAACCACCTGGGGGACAGTCCGGAATCGCCTGCCAGCCATGGCGGAACCACCTCTCAGACGTACCAGAACCACCTGCCGGAGAAGCTGGAAACACGTCCTGGACAGTCTGGAACCACCTGCCGGCCAAGCCTGAACCACCTGCCAAGCACAACGGAACAACGTGCCAGACACGCCAAAATCACCTGCGTGTTATGCCGGAACCACTTGGAGGACTCTCTGGGATGACTTGCCGGGCATGCCGGAACCACCTCTCAGACGTGCCAGAACCATGTGGCGGACAGTCCGGAATCACCTGTTGGGCATGCGCAACCACCTCTGAGACGTACCAGAACCACATGCCGTGCAGGCTGGAACCACCTACCGGACAGACCGGAATCACCTTTCGGGCATGCCGGAACCACCTGTCAGATGTGCCAGAAACACGAGCCGGAGACGCCGGAAGCACCTGCCAAGCACGTGGGAACCACTTGCTCAACTCGCCTGAACCACCTGCCGGACATGCCAAAATCACCTGCCGACTATGCCAGAACCGCTTGGCGAACACTCCGGAATCACTTGCCGGGCATGCAGGAACCACCTCTCAGACATACCAGAACCCCGTGCCAATGACCCCGGAAGCACCAGCTGAGCACCCCGGAACCACGTGCTCGACTCGCCAGAACCACCTGCCGATCACGCAAAAATCACCTGCCGGCTACGCCACATCCAGTTGGTGAACACTTTGGAATCACCTGCCAGGCTTGCTGGAACCACCTGCCAGTCATGCCAAAATCACCTGCGAACTACGCCAGAACCGCTTGGCGGACACTGCGGAAACACCTGTCGGGCCGGCTGGAACCACATCTCAGACGTGCCAGAAACGTGTTCATGAGATGCTGGAACCACACCCGGAACAGACGGATACCACATTCGAGAACCGCCTGAACCACCTGCTGAGCATGCCGGAACCACCTGCTCGACTCACTGGTACCACCTCCCTGACACGCCAAAATCACCTGCTGGGTATGCCAGAAGCACTTGGCGGACACTCCGGAATCATCTGCCGGACATGCCGGAACCAGCTCTCAGACACACCAGAACCAAGTGCCGGAGACGCCGGAAGCACCTGTCGAGCATGCCGGAGCCACATGCTCGACTCGCCAGAAACACCTGCCGGACACGCCAAAATCACCTGCCCGGTATGCCAGAACCACCTGGCGGACACTACGGAATCACCTGCCGCGCATGCCGGAACCACCTCTCAGACGTGCCGGAAGCACATGGCGGACACGCCGGAAACACCTACCGGACAGACCGGAACCACCTGCCAAGAACGCCGGAGCCACCTGTTCGACTCGCTGGAACCACCTGCCGCACAGGCCTATATCAACTGCTGGCTATGCCAGAACAACCTGGGGGACAGTCCGGGATCACCTGCCAGCCATGGCGGAACCACGTCTCAGACGTACCAGAACCACCTGCCGGAGAAGCTGGAAACACGTCCTGGACAGACTGGAACCACGTGACGGCCATGCCTGAACCACCTGCCGAGCACGGTGGAACCACCTGCCGGACATGCCAAAATGACCTGCGGGCTACGCCAGAACCACTTGGCCGACTCTCCGAAATGACCTGCCGGGCATGTTGGAACCACCTCTCAGACGTGCCAGAAGCACGTGGCGGACAGTCCGGAATCACCTGTTGGGCATACGCAACCACCTCTGAGACGTACCAGAACCACGTGCCGTGCACGCCGGAACCACCTACCGGACAGACCGGAATCAACTTTTGGGCATGCCGGAACCACCAGTCAGATGTGCCAGAACCACGTGCCAATGACCCCGGAAGCACCTGCCGAGCACGCCGGAACCACCTGCTCGACTCGCCAGAACCACCTGCCGGACACGCAAAAATCACCTGCCGGCTACGCCACAACCACTTGGGGAACACTTCGGAATCACCTGCCGGGCTTGCTGGAACCACCTGCCGGTCATGCCAAAATCACCTGCCAACTACGCCAGTACCACTTGCCGGACACAGTGGAAACACCTGTCGGGCCGGCCGGAACCACATCTCAGACGTGCCAGAACCATGTGCATGAGATGCTGGAACCACACCCCGAACAGACGGAAAACACCTGCCAGACCCGTCGGAACAACCTGCCGAGCACGCCGGAGCCACCTGCTCGACTCGCCAGAACCACCTACCTGACATGCCAAAATCACCGGCCGGGTATGCCAGAACCACTTGGCGGACACTCCGGAATCATCTGCCGGACATGCCGGAACCAGCTCTCAGACACACCAGAACCACGTGC
The DNA here is from genome assembly GCF_037783145.1 of Equus przewalskii. Lineage (NCBI taxonomy): Eukaryota > Metazoa > Chordata > Mammalia > Perissodactyla > Equidae > Equus > Equus przewalskii. The sequence continues at coordinate 111,517 of NW_027228020.1, forward strand.
CGGAGACGCCGGAAGCACCTGCCGAGCATGCCGGAGCCACCTGCTCGACTCGCCAGAAACACCTGCCGGACACGCCAAAATCACCTGCCGGGTACGCCAGAACCACCTGGCGGACACTCCGAAACCACCTGTCGCGCATGCCGGAACCACCTCTCAGACGTGCCGGAAGCACGTGCCGGACACGCCGGAATCACCTACCGGACAGACCGGAACCACCTGCCGAGCACGCCGGAGCCACCTGTTCGACTCGCTGGAACCACCTGCCGGACAGGCCAATATCAACTGCTGGCTATGCCAGAACCACCTGGGTGACGGTCCGGAATGACCTGCCCGCCATGGCGGAACCACCTCTCAGACGTACCAGAACCATCTGCCGGAGAAGCTGGAAACACGTCCTGGACAGTCTGGAACCACCTGCCGGCCAAGCCCGAACCACCTGCCAAGCACAACGGAGCAACCTGACAGACACGCCAAAATCACCTGCGTGTTATGCCAGAACCACTTGGAGGACTCTCTGGGATGACCTGCCGGGCATGCCGGAACCACCTCTCAGACGTGCCAGAACCATGTGGCGGACAGTCCGGAATCACCTGTTGGGCATGCGCAACCACCTCTGAGACGTACCAGAACCACATGCCGTGCAGGCTGGAACCACCTACCGGACAGACCGGAAACACCTTTCGGGCATGCCGGAACCACCTGTCAGATGTGCCAGAAACACGAGCCGGAGACGCCGGAAGCACCTGCCAAGCACGTTGGAACCACCTGCTCAACTCGCCTGAACCACCTGCCAGACATGCCAAAATCACCTGCCGACTATGCCAGAACCACTTGGCGAACACTCCGGAATCACTTGCCGGGCATGCAGGAACCACCTCTCAGACATGCCAGGACCCTGTGCCAATGACCCCGGAAGCACCAGCCGAGCACGCCGGAACCACCTGCTCGACTCGCCTGAACCACCTCCCGATTACACAAAAATCACCTGCCGGCTACGCCACAACCAGTTGGTGAACACTTTGGAATCACCTGCCAGGCTTGCTGGAACCACCTGCCAGTCATGCCAAAATCACCTGCCAACTACGCCAGAACCGCTTGGCGGACACTGCGGAAACACCTGTCGGGCCGGCTGGAACCACATCTCAGACATGCCAGAAAAGTGTTCATGAGATGCTGGAACCACACCCCGAACAGACGGATACCACCTGCCAGAACCGCCTGAACCACCTTCTGAGCACGCCGGAGCCACCTGCTCGAGTCACCGGTACCACCTCCCTGACACGCCAAAATCACCTGCTGGGTATGCCAGAACCACTTGGCGGACACTCCGGAATCACCTGCCGGGCATGCCGGAACCACCTCTCAGATATGCCAGAACCACGTGCCAATGACCCCAGAAGCACCTGCCGAGCACGCCGGAACCACCTGCTCGACTCGCCAGAACCACCTGCCGGACACGCAAAAATCACCTGCCGGCTACACCACAACCAGTTTGGGAACACTTCGAAATCACCTGCTGGGCTTGCTGGAACCACCTGCCGGTCATGCCAAAATCACCTGCCAACTACGCCAGTACCGCTGGCGGACACTGTGGAAACACCTGTCGGGCCGGCCGGAACCACATCTCACACGTGCCAGAACCATGTGAATGAGATGCTTGAACCACACACCGAACAGACGGAAAACACCTGCCAGACCCGTCTGAACAACCTGCCGAGCACGCCGGAGCCACCTGCTCGACTCGCCGGAACCACCTACCTGACATGCCCAAATCACCAGCCGGGTATGCCAGAACCACTTGGCAGACACTCCGGAATCATCTGCCGGACATGCCGGAACCAGCTCTCAGACACACCAGAACCACGTGCCGGAGACGCCGGAAGCACCTGCCGAACATGCCGGAGCCACCTGCTCGACTTGCCAGAAACACCTGCCGGACACGCCAATATTAACTGCTGGCTATGCCAGAACCACCTGGGGGACGGTCCGGAATCACCTGCCAGCCATGGCGGAACCACCTCTCAGACGTACCAGAACCACCTGCCGGAGAAGCTGGAAACACGTCCTGGACAGTCTGGAACCACCTGCCGGCCTAGCCTGAACCACCTGCCAAGCACAACGGAACAACCTGCCAGACACGCCAAAATCACCTGCGTGTTATGCCAGAACCACTTGGAGGACTCTCTGGGATGACCTGCCGGGCATGCCGGAACCACCTGTCAGACATGCCAGAACCCCGTGCCAATGACCCCGGAAGCACCAGCCGAGCACGCCGGAACCACCTGCTCGACTCGCCAGAACCACCTGGCGATCACGCAAAAATCACCTGCCGGCTACGCCACAACCAGTTGGTGAACACTTTGGAATCACCTGCCAGGCTTGCTGGAACCACCTGCCAGTCATGCCAAAATCACCTGCCAACTACGCCAGAACCGCTTGGCGGACACTGCGGAAACACCTGTCGGGCCGGCTGGAACCACATCTCAGACGTGCCAGAAACGTGTTCATGAGATGCTGGAACCACACCCCGAACAGACGGATACCACCTGCCAGAACCGCCTGAACCACCTGCTGAGCACGCCGGAACCACCTGCTCGACTCGCCGGTACCACCTCCCTGACACGCCAAAATCACCTGCTGGGTATGCCAGAACCAATTGGCGGACACTCCGGAATCATCTGTCAGACATGCCGGAACCAGCTCTCAGACACACCAGAACCAAGTGCCGGAGACGCCGGAAGCACCTGCCGAGCATGCCGGAGCCACCTGCTCGACTCGCCAGAAACACCTGCTGGACACGCCAAAATCACCTGCCGGGTATGCCAGAACCACCTGGCGGACACTATGGAATCACCTGCCGCGCATGCCGGAACCACCTCTCAGACGTGCCGGAAGCACGTGCCGGACACGCCGGAATCACCTACCGGACAGACCGGAACCGTCTGCCGAGCACGCCGGAGCCACCTGTTCGACTCGCTGGAACCACCTGCCGGACAGGCCAATATCAACGGCTGGCTATGCAAGAACCACCTGGGGGACGGTCCGGGTCACCTGCCAGCCATGGCGGAACCACCTCTCAGACGGACCAGAACCACCTGCCGGAGAAGCTGGAAACACGTCCTGGACAGACTGGAACCACGTGACGGCCATGCCTGAACCACCTGCCAAGCACAACGGAACAACGTGCCAGACACGCCAAAATCACCTGCGTGTTATGCCGGAACCACTTGGAGGACTCTCTGGGATGACTTGCCGGGCATGCCGGAACCACCTCTCAGACGTGCCAGAACCATGTGGCGGACAGTCCGGAATCACCTGTTGGGCATGCGCAACCACCTCTGAGACGTACCAGAACCACATGCCGTGCAGGCTGGAACCACCTACCGGACAGACCGGAATCACCTTTCGGGCATGCCGGAACCACCTGTCAGATGTGCCAGAAACACGTGCCGGAGACGCCGGAAGCACCTGCCAAGCACGTGGGAACCACCTGCTCAACTCGCCTGAACCACCTGAGGGACATGCCAAAATCACCTGCCGACTATGCCAGAACCGCTTGGCGAACACTCCGGAATCACTTGCCGGGCATGCAGGAACCACCTCTCAGACATACCAGAACCCCGTGCCAATGACCCCGGAAGCACCAGCTGAGCACCCCGGAACCACGTGCTCGACTCGCCAGAACCACCTGCCGATCACGCAAAAATCACCTGCCGGCTACGCCACATCCAGTTGGTGAACACTTTGGAATCACCTGCCAGGCTTGCTGGAACCACCTGCCAGTCATGCCAAAATCACCTGCGAACTACGCCAGAACCGCTTGGCGGACACTGCGGAAACACCTGTCGGGCCGGCTGGAATCACATCTCAGACGTGCCAGAAACGTGTTCATGAGATGCTGGAACCACACCCGGAACAGACGGATACCACATTCGAGAACCGCCTGAACCACCTGCTGAGCATGCCGGAACCACCTGCTCGACTCACCGGTACCACCTCCCTGACACGCCAAAATCACCTGCTGGGTATGCCAGAACCACTTGGCGGACACTCCGGAATCATCTGCCGGACATGCCGGAACCAGCTCTCAGACACACCAGAACCAAGTGCCGGAGACGCCGGAAGCACCTGCCGAGCATGCCGGAGCCACATGCTCGACTCGCCAGAAACACCTGCCGGACACGCCAAAATCACCTGCCCGGTATGCCAGAACCACCTGGCGGACACTACGGAATCACCTGCCGCGCATACCGGAACCACCTCTCAGACGTGCCGGAAGCACGTGCCGGACACGCCGGAAACACCTACCGGACAGACCGGAACCACCTGCCAAGAACGCCGGAGCCACCTGTTCGACTCGCTGGAACCAACTGCCGCACAGGCCAATATCAACTGCTGGCTATGCCAGAACCACCTGGGGGACAGTCCGGGATCACCTGCCAGCCATGGCGGAACCACCTCTCAGACGTACCAGAACCACATTCCGGAGAAGCTGGAAACACGTCCTGGACAGTCTGGAACCACCTGCCAGCCAAGCCTGAACCAACTGCCAAGCACAACGGAACAACCTGCCAGACATGCCAAAATCACCTGCGTGTTATGCCAGAACCACTTGGAGGACTCTCTGGGATGACCTGCCGGGCATGCCGGAACCACCTCTCAGACGTGCCAGAACCATGTGGCGGACAGTCCGGAATCACCTGTTGGGCATGCGCAACCACCTCTGAGACGTACCAGAACCACATGCCGTGCAGGCTGGAACCACCTACCGGACAGTCCGGAATCATCTTTCGGGCATGCCGGAACCACCGGTCAGATGTGCCAAAAACACGTGCCGGAGACGCCGGAAGCACCTGCCAAGCACGTTGGAACCACCTGCTCAACTCGCCTGAACCACCAGCCGGACATGCCAAAATCACCTGCCGACTATGCCAGAACCACTTGGCGAACACTCCGGAATCACTTGCCGGGCATGCAGGAACCACCTCTCAGACATGCCAGAACCCCGTGCCAATGACCCCGGAAGCACCAGCCGAGCACGCCGGAACCACCTGCTCGACTCGCCAGAACCACCTGCCGATCACGCAAAAATCACCTGCCGGCTACGCCACAACCAGTTGGTGAACACTTTGGAATCACCTGCCAGGCTTGCTGGAACCACCTGCCAGTCATGCCAAAATCACCTGCGAACTACGCCAGAACCGTTTGGCGGACACTGCGGAAACACCTGTCGGGCCGGCTGGAACCACATCTCAGACGTGCCAGAAACGTGTTCATGAGATGCTGGAACCACACCCCGAACAGACGGATACCACCTGCCAGAACCGTCTGAACCACCTGCTGAGCACGCCGGAACCACCTGCTCGACTCACCGGTACCACCTCCCTGACACGCCAAAATCACCTGCTGGGTATGCCAGAACCACTTGGCGGACACTCCGGAATCATCTGCCGGACATGCCGGAACCAGCTCTCAGACACACCAGAACCAAGTGCCGGAGACGCCGGAAGCACCTGCCGAGCATGCCGGAGCCACCTGCTCGACTCGCAAGAAACACCTGCCGGACACGCCAAAATCACCAGCCGGGTATGCCAGAACCACCTGGCGGACACTACGGAATCACCTGCCGTGCATGCCGGAGCCACCTGCTCGACTCGCCAGAAACTCCTGCCGGACATGCCAAAATCACCTGCCGGGTACGCCAGAACCACCTGGCGGACACTCCGGAATCACCTGTCGCGCATGCCGGAACCAACTCTCAGACGTGCCGGAAGCACGTGCCGGACACGCCGGAATCACCTACCGGACAGACCGGAACCACCTGCCGAGCACGCCTGAGCCACCTGTTCGACTCGCTGGAACCACCTGCCGGTCAGGCCAATATCAACTGCTGGCTATGCCAGAACCACCTGGGGGACGGTCCGGAATCGCCTGCCAGCCATGGCGGAACCACCTCTCAGACGTACCAGAACCACCTGCCGGAGAAGCTGGAAACACGTCCTGGACAGTCTGGAACCACCTGCCGGCCAAGCCTGAACCACCTGCCAAGCACAACGGAACAACGTGCCAGACACGCCAAAATCACCTGCGTGTTATGCCGGAACCACTTGGAGGACTCTCTGGGATGACTTGCCGGGCATGCCGGAACCACCTCTCAGACGTGCCAGAACCATGTGGCGGACAGTCCGGAATCACCTGTTGGGCATGCGCAACCACCTCTGAGACGTACCAGAACCACATGCCGAGCAGGCTGGAACCACCTACCGGACAGACCGGAATCACCTTTCGGGCATGCCGGAACCACCTGTCAGATGTGCCAGAAACACGAGCCGGAGACGCCGGAAGCACCTGCCAAGCACGTGGGAACCACTTGCTCAACTCGCCTGAACCACCTGCCGGACATGCCAAAATCACCTGCCGACTATGCCAGAACCGCTTGGCGAACACTCCGGAATCACTTGCCGGGCATGCAGGAACCACCTCTCAGACATACCAGAACCCCGTGCCAATGACCCCGGAAGCACCAGCTGAGCACCCCGGAACCACGTGCTCGACTCGCCAGAACCACCTGCCGATCACGCAAAAATCACCTGCCGGCTACGCCACATCCAGTTGGTGAACACTTTGGAATCACCTGCCAGGCTTGCTGGAACCACCTGCCAGTCATGCCAAAATCACCTGCGAACTACGCCAGAACCGCTTGGCGGACACTGCGGAAACACCTGTCGGGCCGGCTTTAACCACATCTCAGACGTGCCAGAAACGTGTTCATGAGATGCTGGAACCACACCCGGAACAGACGGATACCACATTCGAGAACCGCCTGAACCACCTGCTGAGCATGCCGGAACCACCTGCTCGACTCACCGGTACCACCTCCCTGACACGCCAAAATCACCTGCTGGGTATGCCAGAACCACTTGGCGGACACTCCGGAATCATCTGCCGGACATGCCGGAACCAGCTCTCAGACACACCAGAACCAAGTGCCGGAGACGCCGGAAGCACCTGTCGAGCATGCCGGAGCCACATGCTCGACTCGCCAGAAACACCTGCCGGACACGCCAAAATCACCTGCCCGGTATGCCAGAACCACCTGGCGGACACTACGGAATCACCTGCCGCGCATGCTGGAACCACCTCTCAGACGTGCCGGAAGCACGTGGCGGACACGCCGGAAACACCTACCGGACAGACCGGAACCACCTGCCAAGAACGGCGGAGCCACCTGTTCGACTCGCTGGAACCACCTGCCGCACAGGCCAATATCAACTGCTGGCTATGCCAGAACAACCTGGGGGACAGTCCGGGATCACCTGCCAGCCATGGCGGAACCACCTCTCAGACGTACCAGAACCACCTGCCGGAGAAGCTGGAAACACGTCCTGGACAGACTGGAACCACGTGACGGCCATGCCTGAACCACCTGCCGAGCACGGTGGAACCACCTGCCGGACATGCCAAAATGACCTGCGGGCTACGCCAGAACCACTTGGCCGACTCTCCGAAATGACCTGCCGGGCATGTTGGAACCACCTCTCAGACGTGCCAGAAGCACGTGGCGGACAGTCCGGAATCACCTGTTGGGCATACGCAACCACCTCTGAGACGTACCAGAACCACGTGCCGTGCACGCCGGAACCACCTACCGGACAGACCGGAATCAACTTTTGGGCATGCCGGAACCACCAGTCAGATGTGCCAGAACCACGTGCCAATGACCCCGGAAGCACCTGCCGAGCACGCCGGAACCACCTGCTCGACTCGCCAGAACCACCTGCCGGACACGCAAAAATCACCTGCGGGCTACGCCACAACCACTTGGGGAACACTTCGGAATCACCTGCCGGGCTTGCTGGAACCACCTGCCGGTCATGCCAAAATCACCTGCCAACTACGCCAGTACCACTTGCCGGACACAGTGGAAACACCTGTCGGGCCGGCCGGAACCACATCTCAGACGTGCCAGAACCATGTGCATGAGATGCTGGAACCACACCCCGAACAGAAGGAAAACACCTGCCAGACCCGTCGGAACAACCTGCCGAGCACGCCGGAGCCACCTGCTCGACTCGCCAGAACCACCTACCTGACATGCCCAAATCACCAGCCGGGTATGCCAGAACCACTTGGCGGACACTCCGGAATCATCTGCCGGACATGCCGGAACCAGCTCTCAGACACACCAGAACCACGTGCCGGAGACGCCGGAAGCACCTGCCGAGCATGCCGGAGCCACCTGCTCGACTCGCCAGAAACACCTGCCGGACACGCCAAAATCACCTGCCGGGTACGCCAGAACCACCTGGCGGACACTCCGAAACCACCTGTCGCGCATGCCGGAACCACCTCTCAGACGTGCCGGAAGCACGTGCCGGACACGCCGGAATCACCTACCGGACAGACCGGAACCACCTGCCGAGCACGCCGGAGCCACCTGTTCGACTCGCTGGAACCACCTGCCGGACAGGCCAATATCAACTGCTGGCTATGCCAGAACCACCTGGGTGACGGTCCGGAATGACCTGCCCGCCATGGCGGAACCACCTCTCAGACGTACCAGAACCATCTGCCGGAGAAGCTGGAAACACGTCCTGGACAGTCTGGAACCACCTGCCGGCCAAGCCCGAACCACCTGCCAAGCACAACGGAGCAACCTGACAGACACGCCAAAATCACCTGCGTGTTATGCCAGAACCACTTGGAGGACTCTCTGGGATGACCTGCCGGGCATGCCGGAACCACCTCTCAGACGTGCCAGAACCATGTGGCGGACAGTCCGGAATCACCTGTTGGGCATGCGCAACCACCTCTGAGACGTACCAGAACCACATGCCGTGCAGGCTGGAACCACCTACCGGACAGACCGGAAACACCTTTCGGGCATGCCGGAACCACCTGTCAGATGTGCCAGAAACACGTGCCGGAGACGCCGGAAGCACCTGCCAAGCACGTTGGAACCACCTGCTCAACTCGCCTGAACCACCTGCCAGACATGCCAAAATCACCTGCCGACTATGCCAGAACCACTTGGCGAACACTCCGGAATCACTTGCCGGGCATGCAGGAACCACCTCTCAGAAATGCCAGGACCCCGTGCCAATGACCCCGGAAGCACCAGCCGAGCACGCCGGAACCACCTGCTCTACTCGCCTGAACCACCTGCCGATTACGCAAAAATCACCTGCCGGCTACGCCACAACCAGTTGGTGAACACTTTGGAATCACCTGCCAGGCTTGCTGGAACCACCTGCCAGTCATGCCAAAATCACCTGCCAACTACGCCAGAACCGCTTGGCGGACACTGCGGAAACACCTGTCGGGCCGGCTGGAACCACATCTCAGACATGCCAGAAAAGTGTTCATGAGATGCTGGAACCACACCCCGAACAGACGGATACCACCTGCCAGAACCGCCTGAACCACCTTCTGAGCACGCCGGAGCCACCTGCTCGACTCACCGGTACCACCTCCCTGACACGCCAAAATCACCTGCTGGGTATGCCAGAACCACTTGGCGGACACTCCGGAATCACCTGCCGGGCATGCCGGAACCACCTCTCAGATATGCCAGAACCACGTGCCAATGACCCCGGAAGCACCTGCCGAGCACGCCGGAACCACCTGCTCGACTCGCCAGAACCACCTGCCGGACACGCAAAAATCACCTGCCGGCTACACCACAACCAGTTTGGGAACACTTCGAAATCACCTGCTGGGCTTGCTGGAACCACCTGCCGGTCATGCCAAAATCACCTGCCAACTACGCCAGTACCACTTGCCGGACACAGTGGAAACACCTGTCGGGCCGGCCGGAACCACATCTCAGACGTGCCAGAACCATGTGCATGAGATGCTGGAACCACACCCCGAACAGAAGGAAAACACCTGCCAGACCCGTCGGAACAACCTGCCGAGCACGCCGGAGCCACCTGCTCGACTCGCCAGAACCACCTACCTGACATGCCCAAATCACCAGCCGGGTATGCCAGAACCACTTGGCGGACACTCCGGAATCATCTGCCGGACATGCCGGAACCAGCTCTCAGACACACCAGAACCACGTGCCGGAGACGCCGGAAGCACCTGCCGAGCATGCCGGAGCCACCTGCTCGACTCGCCAGAAACACCTGCCGGACACGCCAAAATCACCTGCCGGGTACGCCAGAACCACCTGGCGGACACTCCGAAACCACCTGTCGCGCATGCCGGAACCACCTCTCAGACGTGCCGGAAGCACGTGCCGTACACGCCGGAATCACCTACCAGACAGACCGGAACCACCTGCCGAGCACGCCGGAGCCACCTGTTCGACTCGCTGGAACCACCTGCCGGACAGGCCAATATCAACTGCTGGCTATGCCAGAACCACCTGGGTGACGGTCCGGAATGACCTGCCCGCCATGGCGGAACCACCTCTCAGACGTACCAGAACCATCTGCCGGAGAAGCTGGAAACACGTCCTGGACAGTCTGGAACCACCTGCCGGCCAAGCCCGAACCACCTGCCAAGCACAACGGAGCAACCTGACAGACACGCCAAAATCACCTGCGTGTTATGCCAGAACCACTTGGAGGACTCTCTGGGATGACCTGCCGGGCATGCCGGAACCACCTCTCAGACGTGCCAGAACCATGTGGCGGACAGTCCGGAATCACCTGTTGGGCATGCGCAACCACCTCTGAGACGTACCAGAACCACATGCCGTGCAGGCTGGAACCACCTACCGGACAGACCGGAAACACCTTTCGGGCATGCCGGAACCACCTGTCAGATGTGCCAGAAACACGTGCCGGAGACGCCGGAAGCACCTGCCAAGCACGTTGGAACCACCTGCTCAACTCGCCTGAACCACCTGCCAGACATGCCAAAATCACCTGCCGACTATGCCAGAACCACTTGGCGAACACTCCGGAATCACTTGCCGGGCATGCAGGAACCACCTCTCAGAAATGCCAGGACCCCGTGCCAATGACCCCGGAAGCACCAGCCGAGCACGCCGGAACCACCTGCTCTACTCGCCTGAACCACCTGCCGATTACGCAAAAATCACCTGCCGGCTACGCCACAACCAGTTGGTGAACACTTTGGAATCACCTGCCAGGCTTGCTGGAACCACCTGCCAGTCATGCCAAAATCACCTGCCAACTACGCCAGAACCGCTTGGCGGACACTGCGGAAACACCTGTCGGGCCGGCTTTAACCACATCTCAGACGTGCCAGAAACGTGTTCATGAGATGCTGGAACCACACCCGGAACAGACGGATACCACATTCGAGAACCGCCTGAACCACCTGCTGAGCATGCCGGAACCACCTGCTCGACTCACCGGTACCACCTCCCTGACACGCCAAAATCACCTGCTGGGTATGCCAGAACCACTTGGCGGACACTCCGGAATCATCTGCCGGACATGCCGGAACCAGCTCTCAGACACACCAGAACCAAGTGCCGGAGACGCCGGAAGCACCTGTCGAGCATGCCGGAGCCACATGCTCGACTCGCCAGAAACACCTGCCGGACACGCCAAAATCACCTGCCCGGTATGCCAGAACCACCTGGCGGACACTACGGAATCACCTGCCGCGCATGCTGGAACCACCTCTCAGACGTGCCGGAAGCACGTGGCGGACACGCCGGAAACACCTACCGGACAGACCGGAACCACCTGCCAAGAACGGCGGAGCCACCTGTTCGACTCGCTGGAACCACCTGCCGCACAGGCCAATATCAACTGCTGGCTATGCCAGAACAACCTGGGGGACAGTCCGGGATCACCTGCCAGCCATGGCGGAACCACCTCTCAGACGTACCAGAACCACCTGCCGGAGAAGCTGGAAACACGTCCTGGACAGACTGGAACCACGTGACGGCCATGCCTGAACCACCTGCCGAGCACGGTGGAACCACCTGCCGGACATGCCAAAATGACCTGCGGGCTACGCCAGAACCACTTGGCCGACTCTCCGAAATGACCTGCCGGGCATGTTGGAACCACCTCTCAGACGTGCCAGAAGCACGTGGCGGACAGTCCGGAATCACCTGTTGGGCATACGCAACCACCTCTGAGACGTACCAGAACCACGTGCCGTGCACGCCGGAACCACCTACCGGACAGACCGGAATCAACTTTTGGGCATGCCGGAACCACCAGTCAGATGTGCCAGAACCACGTGCCAATGACCCCGGAAGCACCTGCCGAGCACGCCGGAACCACCTGCTCGACTCGCCAGAACCACCTGCCGGACACGCAAAAATCACCTGCGGGCTACGCCACAACCACTTGGGGAACACTTCGGAATCACCTGCCGGGCTTGCTGGAACCACCTGCCGGTCATGCCAAAATCACCTGCCAACTACGCCAGTACCACTTGCCGGACACAGTGGAAACACCTGTCGGGCCGGCCGGAACCACATCTCAGACGTGCCAGAACCATGTGCATGAGATGCTGGAACCACACCCCGAACAGAAGGAAAACACCTGCCAGACCCGTCGGAACAACCTGCCGAGCACGCCGGAGCCACCTGCTCGACTCGCCAGAACCACCTACCTGACATGCCCAAATCACCAGCCGGGTATGCCAGAACCACTTGGCGGACACTCCGGAATCATCTGCCGGACATGCCGGAACCAGCTCTCAGACACACCAGAACCACGTGCCGGAGACGCCGGAAGCACCTGCCGAGCATGCCGGAGCCACCTGCTCGACTCGCCAGAAACACCTGCCGGACACGCCAAAATCACCTGCCGGGTACGCCAGAACCACCTGGCGGACACTCCGAAACCACCTGTCGCGCATGCCGGAACCACCTCTCAGACGTGCCGGAAGCACGTGCCGGACACGCCGGAATCACCTACCGGACAGACCGGAACCACCTGCCGAGCACGCCGGAGCCACCTGTTCGACTCGCTGGAACCACCTGCCGGACAGGCCAATATCAACTGCTGGCTATGCCAGAACCACCTGGGTGACGGTCCGGAATGACCTGCCCGCCATGGCGGAACCACCTCTCAGACGTACCAGAACCATCTGCCGGAGAAGCTGGAAACACGTCCTGGACAGTCTGGAACCACCTGCCGGCCAAGCCCGAACCACCTGCCAAGCACAACGGAGCAACCTGACAGACACGCCAAAATCACCTGCGTGTTATGCCAGAACCACTTGGAGGACTCTCTGGGATGACCTGCCGGGCATGCCGGAACCACCTCTCAGACGTGCCAGAACCATGTGGCGGACAGTCCGGAATCACCTGTTGGGCATGCGCAACCACCTCTGAGACGTACCAGAACCACATGCCGTGCAGGCTGGAACCACCTACCGGACAGACCGGAAACACCTTTCGGGCATGCCGGAACCACCTGTCAGATGTGCCAGAAACACGTGCCGGAGACGCCGGAAGCACCTGCCAAGCACGTTGGAACCACCTGCTCAACTCGCCTGAACCACCTGCCAGACATGCCAAAATCACCTGCCGACTATGCCAGAACCACTTGGCGAACACTCCGGAATCACTTGCCGGGCATGCAGGAACCACCTCTCAGAAATGCCAGGACCCCGTGCCAATGACCCCGGAAGCACCAGCCGAGCACGCCGGAACCACCTGCTCTACTCGCCTGAACCACCTGCCGATTACGCAAAAATCACCTGCCGGCTACGCCACAACCAGTTGGTGAACACTTTGGAATCACCTGCCAGGCTTGCTGGAACCACCTGCCAGTCATGCCAAAATCACCTGCCAACTACGCCAGAACCGCTTGGCGGACACTGCGGAAACACCTGTCGGGCCGGCTGGAACCACATCTCAGACATGCCAGAAAAGTGTTCATGAGATGCTGGAACCACACCCCGAACAGACGGATACCACCTGCCAGAACCGCCTGAACCACCTTCTGAGCACGCCGGAGCCACCTGCTCGACTCACCGGTACCACCTCCCTGACACGCCAAAATCACCTGCTGGGTATGCCAGAACCACTTGGCGGACACTCCGGAATCACCTGCCGGGCATGCCGGAACCACCTCTCAGATATGCCAGAACCACGTGCCAATGACCCCGGAAGCACCTGCCGAGCACGCCGGAACCACCTGCTCGACTCGCCAGAACCACCTGCCGGACACGCAAAAATCACCTGCCGGCTACACCACAACCAGTTTGGGAACACTTCGAAATCACCTGCTGGGCTTGCTGGAACCACCTGCCGGTCATGCCAAAATCACCTGCCAACTACGCCAGTACCGCTTGGCGGACACTGTGGAAACACCTGTCGGGCCGGCCGGAACCACATCTCACACGTGCCAGAACCATGTGAATGAGATGCTTGAACCACACCCCGAACAGACGGAAAACACCTGCCAGACCCGTCTGAACAACCTGCCGAGCACGCCGGAGCCACCTGCTCGACTCGCCGGAACCACCTACCTGACATGCCCAAATCACCAGCCGAGTATGCCAGAACCACTTGGCAGACACTCCGGAATCATCTGCCGGACATGCCGGAACCAGCTCTCAGACACACCAGAACCAAGTGCCGGAGACGCCGGAAGCACTTGCCGACCATGCCGGAGCCACCTGCTCGACTCGCCAGAAACACCTGCCGGACATGCCAAAATCACCTGCCGGGTACGCCAGAACCACCTGGCGGACACTCTGAAATCACCTGTCGCGCATGCCGGAACCACCTCTCAGATGTGATGGAAGCACGTGCCGGACACGCCGGAATCACCTACCGGACAGACCGGAACCACCTGCCGAGCACGCCGGAGCCACCTGTTCGACTCGCTGGAACCACCTGCCGGACAGGCCAATATTAACTGCTGGCTATGCCATAACCACCTGGGGGACGGTCCAGAATCACCTGCCAGCCATGGCGGAACCACCTCTCAGACGTACCAGAACCACCTGCCGGAGAAGCTGGAAACACGTCCTGGACAGACTGGAACCACGTGACGGCCATGCCTGAACCACCTGCCGAGCACGGCGGAACCACCTGCCGGACACGTCAAAATCACCTGCGGGCTACGCCAGACCACTTGCACGACTCTCCGAAATGACCTGCCGGGCATGTTGGAACCACCTCTCAGACGTGCCAGAAGCACGTGGCGGACAGTCCGGAATCACCTGTTGGGCATACGCAACCACCTCTGAGACGTACCAGAACCACGTGCCATGCACGCCGGAACCACCTACCGGACAGACCGGAATCAACTTTTGGGCATGCCGGAACCACCAGGCAGATGTGCCAGAAACACGTGCCGGAGACGCCGGAAGCACCTGCCGAGCACGTCGCAACCACCTGCTCAACTCGCCTGAACCACCTGCCGGACACGCCAAAATCACCTGCCCGCTACACCAGCACCACTTCGGGGACAAGCCGGAATCACGTGAGGGGCATGCCGGCACAGCCTCTCAGACTGAACCTCGTGCCGGACACCACAGAACCACCTGCCGGACAGACCGGAACCACCTGCCGGACACGCCGGAACCACCGGCTCGACCCGCCGGAACGACCGCTGGACATGCAAAATCACCTGCCGGCTACGCCGGAAACACTTGGCGAACACTCCGGAATCACCTGCCGGGCATGCCGGAACCACCTCTCAGATATGCCAGAACCACGTGCCAATGACCCCGGAAGCACCTGCTGAGCACGCCGGAACCACCTGCTCGACTCGCCAGAACCACCTGCCGGACACGCAAAAATCACCTGCCGGCTACACCACAACCAGTTTGGGAACACTTCGAAATCAAATTCTGGGCTTGCTGGAACCACCTGCCGGTCATGCCAAAATCACCTGCCAACTACGCCAGTACCGCTTGGCGGACACTGTGGAAACACCTGTCGGGCCGGCCGGAACCACATCTCACACGTGCCAGAACCGTGTGCATGAGATGCTGGAACCACACCCCGAACAGACGGATACCACCTGCCAGAACCGCCTGAACCACCTGCTGAGCACGCCGGAACCACCTGCTCGACTCACCGGTACCACCTCCCTGACACGCCAAAATCACCTGCTGGGTATGCCAGAACCACTTGGCGGACACTCCGGAATCATCTGCCGGACATGCCGGAACCAGCTCTCAGACACACCAGAACCACGTGCCGGAGACGCCGGAAGCACCTGCCGAACATGCCGGAGCCACCTGCTCGACTTGCCAGAAACACCTGCCGGACACGCCAATATTAACTGCTGGCTATGCCAGAACCACCTGGGGGACGGTCCGGAATCACCTGCCAGCCATGGCGGAACCACCTCTCAGACGTACCAGAACCACCTGCCGGAGAAGCTGGAAACACGTCCTGGACAGTCTGGAACCACCTGCCGGCCTAGCCTGAACCACCTGCCAAGCACAACGGAACAACCTGCCAGACACGCCAAAATCACCTGCGTGTTATGCGAGAACCACTTGGAGGACTCTCTGGGATGACCTGCCGGGCATGCCGGAACCACCTGTCAGACATGCCAGAACCCCGTGCCAATGACCCCGGAAGCACCAGCCGAGCACGCCGGAACCACCTGCTCGACTCGCCAGAACCACCTGGCGATCACGCAAAAATCACCTGCCGGCTACGCCACAACCAGTTGGTGAACACTTTGGAATCACCTGCCAGGCTTGCTGGAACCACCTGCCAGTCATGCCAAAATCACCTGCCAACTACGCCAGAACCGCTTGGCGGACACTGCGGAAACACCTGTCGGGCCGGCTGGAACCACATCTCAGACGTGCCAGAAACGTGTTCATGAGATGCTGGAACCACACCCCGAACAGACGGATACCACCTGCCAGAACCGCCTGAACCACCTGCTGAGCACGCCGGAACCACCTGCTCGACTCGCCGGTACCACCTCCCTGACACGCCAAAATCACCTGCTGGGTATGCCAGAACCAATTGGCGGACACTCCGGAATCATCTGTCAGACATGCCGGAACCAGCTCTCAGACACACCAGAACCAAGTGCCGGAGACGCCGGAAGCACCTGCCGAGCATGCCGGAGCCACCTGCTCGACTCGCCAGAAACACCTGCTGGACACGCCAAAATCACCTGCCGGGTATGCCAGAACCACCTGGCGGACACTATGGAATCACCTGCCGCGCATGCCGGAACCACCTCTCAGACGTGCCGGAAGCACGTGCCGGACACGCCGGAATCACCTACCGGACAGACCGGAACCGTCTGCCGAGCACGCCGGAGCCACCTGTTCGACTCGCTGGAACCACCTGCCGGACAGGCCAATATCAACGGCTGGCTATGCAAGAACCACCTGGGGGACGGTCCGGGTCACCTGCCAGCCATGGCGGAACCACCTCTCAGACGGACCAGAACCACCTGCCGGAGAAGCTGGAAACACGTCCTGGACAGACTGGAACCACGTGACGGCCATGCCTGAACCACCTGCCAAGCACAACGGAACAACGTGCCAGACACGCCAAAATCACCTGCGTGTTATGCCGGAACCACTTGGAGGACTCTCTGGGATGACTTGCCGGGCATGCCAGAACCACCTCTCAGACGTGCCAGAACCATGTGGCGGACAGTCCGGAATCACCTGTTGGGCATGCGCAACCACCTCTGAGACGTACCAGAACCACATGCCGTGCAGGCTGGAACCACCTACCGGACAGACCGGAATCACCTTTCGGGCATGCCGGAACCACCTGTCAGATGTGCCAGAAACACGTGCCGGAGACGCCGGAAGCACCTGCCAAGCACGTGGGAACCACCTGCTCAACTCGCCTGAACCACCTGAGGGACATGCCAAAATCACCTGCCGACTATGCCAGAACCGCTTGGCGAACACTCCGGAATCACTTGCCGGGCATGCAGGAACCACCTCTCAGACATACCAGAACCCCGTGCCAATGACCCCGGAAGCACCAGCTGAGCACCCCGGAACCACGTGCTCGACTCGCCAGAACCACCTGCCGATCACGCAAAAATCACCTGCCGGCTACGCCACATCCAGTTGGTGAACACTTTGGAATCACCTGCCAGGCTTGCTGGAACCACCTGCCAGTCATGCCAAAATCACCTGCCAACTACGCCAGAACCGCTTGGCGGACACTGCGGAAACACCTGTCGGGCCGGCTGGAACCACATCTCAGACGTGCCAGAAACGTGTTCATGAGATGCTGGAACCACACCCGGAACAGACGGATACCACATTCGAGAACCGCCTGAACCACCTGCTGAGCATGCCGGAACCACCTGCTCGACTCACCGGTACCACCTCCCTGACACGCCATAATCACATGCTGGGTATGCCAGAACCACTTGGCGGACACTCCGGAATCATCTGCCGGACATGCCGGAACCAGCTCTCAGACACACCAGAACCAAGTGCCGGAGACGCCGGAAGCACCTGCCGAGCATGCCGGAGCCACATGCTCGACTCGCCAGAAACAGCTGCCGGACACGCCAAAATCACCTGCCCGGTATGCCAGAACCACCTGGCGGACACTACGGAATCACCTGCCGCGCATGCCGGAACCACCTCTCAGACGTGCCGGAAGCACGTGCCGGACACGCCGGAAACACCTACCGGACAGACCGGAACCACCTGCCAAGAACGCCGGAGCCACCTGTTCGACTCGCTGGAACCACCTGCCGCACAGGCCAATATCAACTGCTGGCTATGCCAGAACCACCTGGGGGACAGTCCGGGATCACCTGCCAGCCATGGCGGAACCACCTCTCAGACGTACCAGAACCACCTTCCGGAGAAGCTGGAAACACGTCCTGGACAGTCTGGAACCACCTGCCAGCCAAGCCTGAACCAACTGCCAAGCACAACGGATCAACCTGCCAGACATGCCAAAATCACCTGCGTGTTATGCCAGAACCACTTGGAGGACTCTCTGGGATGACCTGCCGGGCATGCCGGAACCACCTCTCAGACGTGCCAGAACCATGTGGCGGACAGTCCGGAATCACCTGTTGGGCATGCGCAACCACCTCTGAGACGTACCAGAACCACATGCCGTGCAGGCTGGAACCACCTACCGGACAGTCCGGAATCATCTTTCGGGCATGCCGGAACCACCGGTCAGATGTGCCAAAAACACGTGCCGGAGACGCCGGAAGCACCTGCCAAGCACGTTGGAACCACCTGCTCAACTCGCCTGAACCACCAGCCGGACATGCCAAAATCACCTGCCGACTATGCCAGAACCACTTGGCGAACACTCCGGAATCACTTGCCGGGCATGCAGGAACCACCTCTCAGACATGCCAGAACCCCGTGCCAATGACCCCGGAAGCACCAGCCGAGCACCCCGGAACCACCTGCTCGACTCGCCAGAACCACCTGCCGATCACGCAAAAATCACCTGCCGGCTACGCCACAACCAGTTGGTGAACACTTTGGAATCACCTGCCAGGCTTGCTGGAACCACCTGCCAGTCATGCCAAAATCACCTGCGAACTACGCCAGAACCGTTTGGCGGACACTGCGGAAACACCTGTCGGGCCGGCTGGAACCACATCTCAGACGTGCCAGAAACGTGTTCATGAGATGCTGGAACCACACCCCGAACAGACGGATACCACCTGCCAGAACCGTCTGAACCACCTGCTGAGCACGCCGGAACCACCTGCTCGACTCACCGATACCACCTCCCTGACACGCCAAAATCACCTGCTGGGTATGCCAGAACCACTTGGCGGACACTCCGGAATCATCTGCCGGACATGCCGGAACCAGCTCTCAGACACACCAGAACCAAGTGCCGGAGACGCCGGAAGCACCTGCCGAGCATGCCGGAGCCACCTGCTCGACTCGCAAGAAACACCTGCCGGACACGCCAAAATCACCAGCCGGGTATGCCAGAACCACCTGGCGGACACTACGGAATCACCTGCCGTGCATGCCGGAGCCACCTGCTCGACTCGCCAGAAACTCCTGCCGGACACGCCAAAATCACCAGCCGGGTACGCCAGAACCACCTGGCGGACACTCCGGAATCACCTGTCGCGCATGCCGGAACCAACTCTCAGACGTGCCGGAAGCACGTGCCGGACACGCCGGAATCACCTACCGGACAGACCGGAACCACCTGCCGAGCACGCCGGAGCCACCTGTTCGACTCGCTGGAACCACCTGCCGGACAGGCCAATATCAACTGCTGGCTATGCCAGAACCACCTGGGGGACGGTCCGGAATCGCCTGCCAGCCATGGCGGAACCACCTCTCAGACGAACCAGAACCACCTGCCGGAGAAGCTGGAAACACGTCCTGGACAGTCTGGAACCACCTGCCGGCCAAGCCTGAACCACCTGCCAAGCACAACGGAACAACGTGCCAGACACGCCAAAATCACCTGCGTGTTATGCCGGAACCACTTGGAGGACTCTCTGGGATGACTTGCCGGGCATGCCGGAACCACCTCTCAGACGTGCCAGAACCATGTGGCGGACAGTCCGGAATCACCTGTTGGGCATGCGCAACCAACTCTGAGACGTACCAGAACCACATGCCGTGCAGGCTGGAACCACCTACCGGACAGACCGGAATCACCTTTCGGGCATGCCGGAACCACCTGTCAGATGTGCCAGAAACACGAGCCGGAGACGCCGGAAGCACCTGCCAAGCACGTGGGAACCACTTGCTCAACTCGCCTGAACCACCTGCCGGACATGCCAAAATCACCTGCCGACTATGCCAGAACCGCTTGGCGAACACTCCGGAATCACTTGCCGGGCATGCAGGAACCACCTCTCAGACATACCAGAACCCCGTGCCAATGACCCCGGAAGCACCAGCTGAGCACCCCGGAACCACGTGCTCGACTCGCCAGAACCACCTGCCGATCACGCAAAAATCACCTGCCGGCTACGCCACATCCAGTTGGTGAACACTTTGGAATCACCTGCCAGGCTTGCTGGAACCACCTGCCGGTCATGCCAAAATCACCTGCCAACTACGCCAGTACCACTTGCCGGACACCGTGGAAACACCTGTCGGGCCGGCCGGAACCACATCTCAGACGTGCCAGAACCATGTGCATGAGATGCTGGAACCACACCCCGAACAGACGGAAAACACCTGCCAGACCCGTCGGAACAACCTGCCGAGCACGCCGGAGCCACCTGCTCGACTCGCCAGAACCACCTACCTGACATGCCCAAATCACCAGCCGGGTATGCCAGAACCACTTGGCGGACACTCCGGAATCATCTGCCGGACATGCCGGAACCAGCTCTCAGACACACCAGAACCACGTGCCGGAGACGCCGGAAGCACCTGCCGAGCATGCCGGAGCCACCTGCTCGACTCGCCAGAAACACCTGCCGGACACGCCAAAATCACCTGCCGGGTACGCCAGAACCACCTGGCGGACACTCCGAAACCACCTGTCGCGCATGCCGGAACCACCTCTCAGACGTGCCGGAAGCACGTGCCGGACACGCCGGAATCACCTACCGGACAGACCGGAACCACCTGCCGAGCACGCCGGAGCCACCTGTTCGACTCGCTGGAACCACCTGCCGGACAGGCCAATATCAACTGCTGGCTATGCCAGAACCACCTGGGTGACGGTCCGGAATGACCTGCCCGCCATGGCGGAACCACCTCTCAGACGTACCAGAACCATCTGCCGGAGAAGCTGGAAACACGTCCTGGACAGTCTGGAACCACCTGCCGGCCAAGCCCGAACCACCTGCCAAGCACAACGGAGCAACCTGACAGACACGCCAAAATCACCTGCGTGTTATGCCAGAACCACTTGGAGGACTCTCTGGGATGACCTGCCGGGCATGCCGGAACCACCTCTCAGACGTGCCAGAACCATGTGGCGGACAGTCCGGAATCACCTGTTGGGCATGCGCAACCACCTCTGAGACGTACCAGAACCACATGCCGTGCAGGCTGGAACCACCTACCGGACAGACCGGAATCACCTTTCGGGCATGCCGGAACCACCTGTCAGATGTGCCAGAAACACGTGCCGGAGACGCCGGAAGCACCTGCCAAGCACGTTGGAACCACCTGCTCAACTCGCCTGAACCACCTGCCAGACATGCCAAAATCACCTGCCGACTATGCCAGAACCGCTTGGCGAACACTCCGGAATCACTTGCCGGGCATGCAGGAACCACCTCTCAGACATGCCAGGACCCCGTGCCAATGACCCCGGAAGCACCAGCCGAGCACGCCGGAACCACCTGCTCTACTCGCCTGAACCACCTGCCGATTACGCAAAAATCACCTGCCGGCTACGCCACAACCAGTTGGTGAACACTTTGGAATCACCTGCCAGGCTTGCTGGAACCACCTGCCAGTCATGCCAAAATCACCTGCCAACTACGCCAGAACCGCTTGGCGGACACTGCGGAAACACCTGTCGGGCCGGCTGGAACCACATCTCAGGCATGCCAGAAAAGTGTTCATGAGATGCTGGAACCACACCCCGAACAGACGGATACCACCTGCCAGAACCGCCTGAACCACCTTCTGAGCACGCCGGAGCCACCTGCTCGACTCACCGGTACCACCTCCCTGACACGCCAAAATCACCTGCTGGGTATGCCAGAACCACTTGGCGGACACTCCGGAATCATCTGCCGGACATGCCGGAACCAGCTCTCAGACACACCAGAACCAAGTGCCGGAGACGCCGGAAGCACCTGCCGAGCATGCCGGAGCCACCTACTCGAGTCGCCAGAAACACCTGCCGGACACGCCAAAATCACCTGCCGGTTATGCCAGAACCACCTGGCGGACACTACGGTATCACCTGCCGCGCATGCCGGAACCACCTCTCAGAAGTGCCGGAAGCACGTGCCAGACACGCCGGAAACACCTACGGGACAGACCGGAACCACCTGCTAAGAACGCCGGAGCCACCTGTTCGACTCGCTGGAACCACCTGCCGCACAGGCCAATATCAACTGCTGGCTATGCCAGAAACACCTGGGGGACCGTCCGGGATCACCTGCCAGCCATGGCGGAACCACCTCTCAGACGTACCAGAACCACCTGCCGGAGAAGCTGGAAACACGTCCTGGACAGACTGGAACCACGTGACGGCCATGCCTGAACCACCTGCCGAGCACGGCGGAACCACCTGCCGGACACGCCAAAATCACCTGCGGGCTACGCCAGAACCACTTGGACGACTCTCCGAAATGACCTGCCGGGCATGTTGGAACCACCTCTCAGACGTGCCAGAAGCACGTGGCGGACAGTCCGGAATCACCTGTTGGGCATACGCAACCACCTCTGACACGTACCCGAAACACGTGCCGTGCACGCCGGAACCACCTACCGGACAGACCGGAATCAACTTTTGGGCATGCCGGAACCACCAGTCAGATGTGCCAGAAACACGTGCCGGAGACGCCGGAAGCACCTGCCGAGCACGTCGCAACCACCTGCTCAAATCGCCTGAACCACCTGCCGGACACGCCAAAATCACCTGCCCGCTACACCAGCACCACTTCGGGGACAAGCCGGAATCACGTGAGGGGCATGCCGGCACAGCCTCTCAGACTGAACCTCGTGCCGGACACCACAGAACCACCTGCCGGACAGACCGGAACCACCTGCCGGACACGCCGGAACCACCGGCTCGACCGGCCGGACCGACCGCTGGACGTGCAAAATCACCTGCCAGCTATGCCGGAAACACTTGGCGAACACTCCGGAATCACCTTTCGGGCGTGCCGGAACCACCTCTCAGATATGCCAGAACCACGTGCCAATGACCCCGGAAGCACCTGCCGAGCACGCCGGAACCACCTGCTCGACTCGCCAGAACCACCTGCCGGACACGCAAACATCACCTCCCGGCTACACCACAACCAGTTGGGGAACACTTCGGAAACACCTGCCGGGCTTTCTGGAACCACCTGCCGGTCATGCCAAAATCACCTGCCAACTACGCCAGTACCACTTGGCGGACACTGTGGAAACACCTGTCGGGCCGGCCGGAACCACATCTCAGACGTGCCAGAACCATGTGCATGAGATGATGGAACCACACACCGAACAGACGGAAAACACCTTCCAGACCCGTCTGAACAACCTGCCGAGCACGCCGGAGCCACCTGCTCGACTCGCCGGAACCACCTACCTGACATGCCCAAAACACCAGCCGGGTATGCCAGAACCACTTGGCGGACACTCCGGAATCATCTGCCGGACATGCCGGAACGAGATCTCAGACACACCAGAACCACGTGCCGGAGACGCCGGAAGCACCTGCCGAGCATGCCGGAGCCACCTGCTCGACTCGCCAGAAGCACATGCCGGACATGCCAAAATCACCTGCCGACTATGCCAGAACCACTTGGCGAACACTCCGGAATCACTTGCCGGGCATGCAGGAACCACCTCTCAGACATGCCAGAACCCCGTGCCAATGACCCCGGAAGCACCAGCCGAGCACGCCGGAACCACCTGCTCGACTCGCCAGAACCACCTGCCGATCACGCAAAAATCACCTGCCGGCTACGCCACAACCAGTTGGTGAACACTTTGGAATCACCTGCCAGGCTTGCTGGAACCACCTGCCAGTCATGCCAAAATCACCTGACAACTACGCCAGAACCGCTTGGCGGACACTGCGGAAACACCTGTCGGGCCGGCTGGAACGACATCTCAGACGTGCCAGAAACGTGTTCATGAGATGCTGGAACCACACCCCGAACAGACGGATACCACCTGCCAGAACCGCCTGAACCACCTGCTGAGCACGCCGGAACCACCTGCTCGACTCACCGGTACCACCTCCCTGACACGCCAAAATCACCTGCTGGGTATGCCAGAACCACTTGGCGGACACTCCGGAATCATCTGCCGGACATGCCGGAACCAGCTCTCAGACACACCAGAAGCAAGTGCCTGAGACGCCGGAAGCACCTGCCGAGCATGCCGGAGCCACCTGCTCGACTCGCCAGAAACACCTGCCGGACACGCCAAAATCAGCTGCCGGGTATGCCAGAACCACCTGGCGGACACTACGGAATCACCTGCCGTGCATACCGGAACCACCTCTCAGACGTGCCGGAAGCACGTGCCAGACACGCCGGAAACACCTACCGGACAGACCGGAACCACTTGCCAAGAACGCCGGAGCCACGTGTTCGACTCGCTGGAACCACCTACCTGACAGACAGGAATCAACTTTTGAGCATGCCGGAACCATCAGTCAGATGTGCCAGAAACACGTGCCGCAGACGCCGGAAGCACCTGCCGAGCATGTCGCAACCACCTGCTCAACTCGCCTGAACCACCTGCCGGACACGCCAGAATCACCTGCCCGCTACACCAGCACCACTTCGGGGACAAGCTGGAATCACGTGAGGGGCATGCCGGCACAGCCTCTCAGACTGAACCTCGTGCCGGACACCAAAGAACCACCTGCCGGACAGACCGGGACCACCTGCCGGACACGCCGGAACCACCGGCTCGACCCGCCGGAACGACCGCTGGACATGCAAAATCACCTGCCGGCTACGCTGGAAACACTTGGCGAACACTCCGGAATCACCTGCCAGGCATGCCGGAACCACCTCTTAGATATGCCAGAACCACGTGCCAATGACCCCGGAAGCACCTGCCGAGCACGCCGGAACCACCTGCTCGACTCACCGGTACCACCTCACTGACACGCCAAAATCACCTGCTGGTTATGCCAGAACCACTTGGCGGACACTCCGGAATCATCTGCCGGACATGCCGGAACCAGCTCTCAGACACACCAGAACCACGTGCCGGAGACGCCGGAAGCACCTGCCGAGCATGCCGGAGCCACCTGCTCGACTCGCCAGAAACACCTGCCGGACACGCCAAAATCACCTGCCGGGTATGCCAGAACCACCTGGCGGACACTACGGAATCACCTGCCGCGCAAGCCTGAACCACCTCGCAGACGTGCCGGAAGCACGTGCCGGACACGCCGGAAACACCTACCGGACAGACCGGAACCACCTGCCAAGAACGCCGGAGCCACCTGTTCGACTCGCTGGAACCACCTGCCGGACAGGCCAATATCAACTGCTGGCTATGCCAGAACCACCTGGGGGACAGTCCGGGATCACCTGCCAGCCATGGCGGAACCACCTCTCAGACGTACCAGAACCACCTGCCGGAGAAGCTGGAAACACGTCCTGGACAGACTGGAACCACGTGACGGCCATGCCTGAACCACCTGCCGCGCACGGCGGAACCACCTGCTGGACACGCCAAAATCACTTGCCCGCTACACCAGCACCGCTTCGGGGACAAGCCGGAATCACGTGAGGGGCATGCCGGCACAGCCTCTCAGACTGAACCTCGTGCCGGACACCACAGAACCACCTGCCGGACATACCAGAACCACCTGCCGGACACGCCGGAACCACCGGCTCGACCCGCCGGAACGACCGCTGGACATGCAAAATCACCTGCCGGCTACGCCCGAAACACTTGGCGAACATTCAGGAATCACCTGCCGGGCATGCCGGAACCACCTCTCAGATATGCCTTAACCATGCGCCAATGACCCCGGAAGCACCTGCCGAGCACGCCGGAAGCACCTGCTCGACTCGCCAGAACCACCTGACGGACACGCAAAAATCACCTGCCGGCTACACCACAACCAGTTGGGAAACACTTCGGAATCACCTGCCGGGCTTGCTGGAACCACCTGCCGGTCATGCCAAAATCACCTGCCAACTACGCCAGTACCACTTGGCGGACACTGTGGAAACACCTGTCGGGCCGGCCGCAACCACATCTCAGACGTGCCAGAACCATGTGCATGAGATGCTGGAACCACACACCGAACAGACGGAAAACACCTGCCAGACCCGTCTGAACAACCTGCCGAGCACGCCGGAGCCACCTGCTCGACTCGCCAGAACCACCTACCTGACATGGCCAAATCACCAGCCGGGTATGCCAGAAACACTTGGCGGACACTCCGGAATCATCTGCAGGACATGCCGGAACCAGCTCTCAGACACACCAGAACCACGTGCCGGAGACGCCGGAAGGACCTGCTGAGCATGCCGGAGCCACCTGCTCGACTCGCCAGAAACACCTGCCGGACACGCCAAAATCGCCTGCTGGGTACGCCAGAACCACCTGGCGGACACTCCGAAACCGCCTGTCGCGCATGCCGGAACCACCTCTCAGACGTGCCGGAAGCACGTGCCGGACACGCCGGAATCACCTACCAGACAGACCGGAACCACCTGCCGAGCACGCCGGAGCCACCTGTTCGACTCGCTGGAACCACCTGCCGCACAGGCCAATATCAACTCCTGGCTATGCCAGAACCACCTGGGGGACGGTCCGGAATCACCTGCCAGCCATGGCGGAACCACCTCTCAGACGTACCAGAACCACCTGCCGGAGAAGCTGGAAACACGTCCTGGACAGTCTGGAACCACCTGCCGGCCAAGCCTGAACCACCTGCCAAGCACAACCCAACAACCTGCCAGACACGCCAAAATCACCTGCGTGTTATGCCAGAACCACTTGGAGGACTCTCTGGGATGACCTGCCGGGCATGCCGGAACCACCTGTCAACTACGCCAGTACCACTTGGCGGACACTGTGGAATCACCTTTCGGGCATGCCGGAACAACCTGTCAGATGTGCCACAAACACGTGCCGGAGACGCCGGAAGCACCTGCCAAGCACGTTGGAACCACCTGCTCAACTCGCCTGAACCACCTGCCGGACATGCCAAAATCACCTGCCGACTATGCCAGAACCACTTGGCGAACACTCCGGAATCACTTGCCGGGCATGCAGGAACCACCTCTCAGACATGCCACAACCCCGTGCCAATGACCCCGGAAGCACCAGCCGAGCACGCCGGAACCACCTGCTCGACTCGCCAGAACCACCTGCCGATCACGCAAAAATCACCTGCCGGCTACGCCACAACCAGTTGGTGAACACTTTGGAATCACCTGCCAGGCTTGCTGGAACCACCTGCCAGCCATGCCAAAATCACCTGCCAACTACGCCAGAACCGCTTGGCGGACACTGCGGAAACACCTGTCGGGCCGGCTGGAACGACATCTCAGACGTGCCAGAAACGTGTTCATGAGATGCTGGAACCACACCCCGAACAGACGGATACCACCTGCCAGAACCGCCTGAACCACCTGCTGAGCACGCCGGAACCACCTGCTCGACTCACCGGTACCACCTCCCTGACACGCCAAAATCACCTGCTGGGTATGCCAGAACCACTTGGCGGACACTCCGGAATCATCTGCCGGACATGCCGGAACCAGCTCTCAGACACACCAGAACCAAGTGCCGGAGACGCCGGAAGCACCTGCCGAGCATGCCGGAGCCACCTGCTCGACTCGCCAGAAACACCTGCCGGGTATGCCAGAACCACCTGGCGGACACTACGGAATCACCTGCCGCGCATGCCAGAACCACCTCTCAGACGTGCAAGAACCATGTGGCGGACAGTCCGGAATCAGCTTCTGCGCATGCGCAACCACCTCTGAGACGTACCAGAACCACATGCCGTGCAGGTTGGAACCACCTACCGGACAGACCGGAATCACCTTTCGGGCATGCCGGAACCACCTGTCAGATGTGCCACAAACACGTGCCGGAGACGCCGGAAGCACCTGCCAAGCACGTTGGAACCACCTGCTCAACTCGCCTGAACCACCAGCCGGACATGCCAAAATCACCTGCCGACTATGCCAGAACCACTTGGCGAACACTCCGGAATCACCTGCCGTGCATGCAGGAACCACCTCTCAGACATGCCAGAACCCCGTGCCAATGACCCCGGAAGCACCAGCCGAGCACGCCGGAACCACCTGCTCGACTCGCCAGAACCACCTGCCGATCACGCAAAAATCACCTGCCGGCTACGCCACAACCAGTTGGTGAACACTTTGGAATCACCTGCCAGGCTTGCTGGAACCACCTGCCAGTCATGCCAAAATCACCTGCCAACTACGCCAGAACCGCTTGGCGGACACTGCGGAAACACCTGTCGGGCCGGCTTTAACCACATCTCAGACGTGCCAGAAACGTGTTCATGAGATGCTGGAACCACACCCCGAAAAGATGGATACCACCTGCCAGAACCGCCTGAACCACCTGCTGAGCACGCCGGAACCACCTGCTCGACTCACCGGCACCACCTCCCTGACACGCCAAAATCACCTGCTGTGTATGC
Organism: Equus przewalskii; assembly: GCF_037783145.1. Taxonomy (NCBI): domain Eukaryota; kingdom Metazoa; phylum Chordata; class Mammalia; order Perissodactyla; family Equidae; genus Equus; species Equus przewalskii. The sequence goes on from NW_027228020.1 coordinate 140,672, forward strand.
CAGAACCACTTGGCGGACACTCTGGAATCATCTGCCGGACATGCCAGAACCAGCTCTCAGACACACCAGAACCATGTGCCGGAGACGCCGGAAGCACCTGCCGAGCATGCCGGAGCGACCTGCTCGACTCGCCAGAAACACCTGCCGGACACGCCAAAATCACCTGCCTGGTATGCCAGAACCACCTGGCGGACACTACGGAATCACCTGCCGCGCATGCCGGAACCACCTCTCAGACGTGCCGGAAGCACGTGCCGGACACGCCGGAAACACCTACCGGACAGACCGGAACCACCTGCCAAGAACGCCGGAGCCACCTGTTCGACTCGCTGGAACCACCTGCCGGACAGGCCAATATCAACTGCTGGCTATGCCAGAACCACCTGGGGGACAGTCCGGAATCACCTGCCAGCCATGGCGGAACCACCTCTCAGACGGACCAGTACCACCTGCCGGAGAAGCTGGAAACACGTCCTGGACAGACTGGAACCACGTGACGGCCATGCCTGAACCACCTGCCGAGCACGGCGGAACCACCCGCCGGACACGCCAAAATCACCTGCGGGCTACGCCAGAACCACTTGGACGACTCTCCGAAATGACCTGCCGGGCATGTTGGAACCACCTCTCAGACGTGCCAGAAGCACGTGGCGGACAGTCCGGAATCACCTGTTGGGCATACGCAACCACCTCTGACACGTACCAGAACCACGTGCCGTGCACGCCGGAACCCCCTACCGGACACACCGGAATCAACTTTTGGGCATGCCGGAACCACCAGTCAGATGTGCCAGAAACACGTGCCGGAGACGCCGGAAGCACCTGCCGAGCACGTCGCAACCACCTGCTCAACTCGCCTGAACCACCTGCCGGACACGCCAAAATCACCTGCCCGCTACACCAGCACCACTTCGGGGACAAGCCGGAATCACGTGAGGGGCATGCCGGCACAGCCTCTCAGACTGAACCTCATGCCGGACACCACAGAACCACCTGCCGGACAGACCGGAACCACCTGCCGGACACGCCGGAACCACCGGCTCGACCCGCCGGAACGACCGCTGGTCATGCAAAATCACCTGCCCGCTACGCCGGATACACTTGACGAACACTCCGGAATCACCTGCCGGGCATGCCGGAACCACCTCTCAGATATGCCAGAACCACGTGCCAATGACCCCGGAAGCACCTGCCGAGCACGCCGGAACCACCTGCTCGACTCGCCAGAACCACCTGCTGGACACGCAAAAATCACCTGCCGGCTACGCCACAACCAGTTGGGGAACACTTCGGAATCACCTGCCGGGCTTGCTGGAAACACCTGCCGGTCATGCCAAAATCACCTGCCAACTACGCCAGTACCACTTGGCGGACACTGTGGAATCACCTTTCGGGCATGCCGGAACCACCTGTCAGATGTGCCAGAAACACGTGCCGGAGACGCCGGAAGCACCTGCCAAGCACGTTGGAACCACCTGCTCAACTCGCCTGAACCACCTGCCGGACATGCCAAAATCACCTGCCGACTTTTTCAGAACCACTTGGCGAACACTCCGGAATCACTTGCCGGGCATGCCGGAACCACCAGTCAGATGTGCCAGAAACACGTGCAGGAGACGCCGGAAGCACCTGCCGAGCACGTCGCAACCACCTGCTCAACTCGCCTGAACCACCTGCCGGACACGCCAAAATCACCTGCCCGCTACACCAGCACCACTTCGGGGACAAGCCGGAATCACGTGAGGGGCATGCCGGCACAGCCTCTCAGACTGAACCTCGTGCCGGACACCACAGAACCACCTGCCGGACAGACCAGAACCACCTGCCGGACACGCCGGAACCACCGGCTCGACCCGCCGGAACAACCGCTGGACATGCAAAATCACCTGCCGGCTACGCTGGAAACACTTGGCGAACTCTCCGGAATCACCTGCCGGGCATGCCGGAACCACCTCTCAGATATGCCAGAACCACGTGCCAATGACCCCGGAAGCACCTGCCGAGCACGCCGGAACCACCTGCTCGACTGGCCAGAACCACTTGCCGGACACGCAAAAATCACCTGCCGGCTACGCCACAACCAGTTGGGCAACACTTCGGAATCACCTGCCGGGCTTGCTGGAACCACCTGCCGATCATGCCAATATCAGCTGCCAACTACGCCAGTACCACTTGTCGGACAACGTGGAAACACCTGTCGGGCCGGCCGGAACCACATCTCAGACGTGCCAGAACCATGTGCATGAGATGCTGGAACCACACCCTGAACAGACGGAAAACACCTGCCAGACCCGTCTGAACAACCTGCCGAGCACGCCGGAGCCACCTGCTCGAATCGCCGGAACCACCTACCTGACCTGCCCAAATCACCAGCCGGGTATGCCAGAACCACTTGGCGGACACTCCGGAATCATCTGCCGGACATGCCGGAACCAGCACTCAGACGTGCCAGAACCATGTGGCGGACAGTCCGGAATCACCTGTTGGGCATGCGCAACCACCTCTGAGACGTACCAGAACCACATGCCGTGCAGGCTGGAAGCACCTACCGGACAGACCGGAATCACCTTTCGGGCATGCCGGAACCACCTGTCAGATGTGCCAGAAACACGTGCCGGAGACGCCGGAAGCACCTGCCAAGCACGTTGGAACCACCTGCTCAACTCGCCTGAACCACCAGCCGGACATGCCAAAATCACCTGCCGACTATGCCAGAACCACTTGACGAACACTCCGGAATCACCTGCCGTGCATGCAGGAACCACCTCTCAGACATGCCAGAACCCCGTGCCAATGACCCCGGAAGCACCAGCCGAGCACGCCGGAACCACCTGCTCGACTCGCCAGAACCACCTGCCGATCACGCAAAAATCACCTGCCGGCTACGCCACAACCAGTTGGTGAACACTTTGGAATCACCTGCCAGGCTTGCTGGAACCACCTGCCAGTCATGCCAAAATCACCTGCTAACTACGCCAGAACCGCTTGGCGGACACTGCGGAAACACCTGTCGGGCCGGCTTTAACCACATCTCAGACGTGCCAGAAACGTGTTCATGAGATGCTGGAACCACACCCCAAAAGATGGATACCACCTGCCAGAACCGCCTGAACCACCTGCTGAGCACGCCGGAACCACCTGCTCGACTCACCGGCACCACCTCCCTGACACGCCAAAATCACCTGCTGTGTATGCCAGAACCACTTGGCGGACACTCTGGAATCATCTGCCGGACATGCCGGAACCAGCTCTCAGACACACCAGAACCATGTGCCGGAGACGCCGGAAGCACCTGCCGAGCATGCCGGAGCGACCTGCTCGACTCGCCAGAAACACCTGCCGGACACGCCAAAATCACCTGCCGGGTATGCCGGAACCACCTCTCAGACGTGCCCGAAGCACGTGCCGGACACGCCGGAAACACCTACCGGACAGACCGGAACCACCTGCCAAGAACGCCGGAGCCACCTGTTCGACTCGCTGGAACCACCTGCCGGACAGGCCAATATCAACTGCTGGCTATGCCAGAACCACCTGGGGGACAGTCCGGAATCACCTGCCAGCCATGGCGGAACCACCTCTCAGACGGACCAGTACCACCTGCCGGAGAAGCTGGAAACACGTCCTGGACAGACTGGAACCACGTGACGGCCATGCCTGAACCACCTGCCGAGCACGGCGGAACCACCCGCCGGACACGCCAAAATCACCTGCGGGCTACGCCAGAACCACTTGGACGACTCTCCGAAATGACCTGCCGGGCATGTTGGAACCACCTCTCAGACGTGCCAGAAGCACGTGGCGGACAGTCCGGAATCACCTGTTGGGCATACGCAACCACCTCTGACACGTACCAGAACCACGTGCCGTGCACGCCGGAACCCCCTACCGGACACACCGGAATCAACTTTTGGGCATGCCGGAACCACCAGTCAGATGTGCCAGAAACACGTGCCGGAGACGCCGGAAGCACCTGCCGAGCACGTCGCAACCACCTGCTCAACTCGCCTGAACCACCTGCCGGACACGCCAAAATCACCTGCCCGCTACACCAGCACCACTTCGGGGACAAGCCGGAATCACGTGAGGGGCATGCCGGCACAGCCTCTCAGACTGAACCTCATGCCGGACACCACAGAACCACCTGCCGGACAGACCGGAACCACCTGCCGGACACGCCGGAACCACCGGCTCGACCCGCCGGAACGACCGCTGGTCATGCAAAATCACCTGCCGGCTACGCCGGAAACACTTGGCGAACACTCCGCAATCACCTGCCGGGCATGCCGGAACCACCTCTCAGATATGCCAGAACCACGTGCCAATGAGCCCGGAAGCACCTGCCAAGCACGCCGGAACCACCTGCTCGACTCACCGGTACCACCTCCCTGACACGCCAAAATCACCTGCTGGGTATGCCAGAACCACTTGGCGGACACTCCGGAATCATCTGCCGGACATGCCGGAACCAGCTCTCAGACACACCAGAACCAAGTGCCGGAGACGCCGGAAGCACCTGCCGAGCATGCCGGAGCCACCTGCTCGACTCGCCAGAAACACCTGCCGGGTATGCCAGAACCACCTGGCGGACACTACGGAATCACCTGCCGCGCATGCCAGAACCACCTCTCAGACGTGCAAGAACCATGTGGCGGACAGTCCGGAATCAGCTTCTGCGCATGCGCAACCACCTCTGAGACGTACCAGAACCACATGCCGTGCAGGTTGGAACCACCTACCGGACAGACCGGAATCACCTTTCGGGCATGCCGGAACCACCTGTCAGATGTGCCACAAACACGTGCCGGAGACGCCGGAAGCACCTGCCAAGCACGTTGGAACCACCTGCTCAACTCGCCTGAACCACCAGCCGGACATGCCAAAATCACCTGCCGACTATGCCAGAACCACTTGGCGAACACTCCGGAATCACCTGCCGTGCATGCAGGAACCACCTCTCAGACATGCCAGAACCCCGTGCCAATGACCCCGGAAGCACCAGCCGAGCACGCCGGAACCACCTGCTCGACTCGCCAGAACCACCTGCCGATCACGCAAAAATCACCTGCCGGCTACGCCACAACCAGTTGGTGAACACTTTGGAATCACCTGCCAGGCTTGCTGGAACCACCTGCCAGTCATGCCAAAATCACCTGCCAACTACGCCAGAACCGCTTGGCGGACACTGCGGAAACACCTGTCGGGCCGGCTTTAACCACATCTCAGACGTGCCAGAAACGTGTTCATGAGATGCTGGAACCACACCCCGAAAAGATGGATACCACCTGCCAGAACCGCCTGAACCACCTGCTGAGCACGCCGGAACCACCTGCTCGACTCACCGGCACCACCTCCCTGACACGCCAAAATCACCTGCTGTGTATGCCAGAACCACTTGGCGGACACTCTGGAATCATCTGCCGGACATGCCGGAACCAGCTCTCAGACACACCAGAACCATGTGCCGGAGACGCCGGAAGCACCTGCCGAGCATGCCGGAGCGACCTGCTCGACTCGCCAGAAACACCTGCCGGACACGCCAAAATCACCTGCCTGGTATGCCAGAACCACCTGGCGGACACTACGGAATCACCTGCCGCGCATGCCGGAACCACCTCTCAGACGTGCCGGAAGCACGTGCCGGACACGCCGGAAACACCTACCGGACAGACCGGAACCACCTGCCAAGAACGCCGGAGCCACCTGTTCGACTCGCTGGAACCACCTGCCGGACAGGCCAATATCAACTGCTGGCTATGCCAGAACCACCTGGGGGACAGTCCGGAATCACCTGCCAGCCATGGCGGAACCACCTCTCAGACGGACCAGTACCACCTGCCGGAGAAGCTGGAAACACGTCCTGGACAGACTGGAACCACGTGACGGCCATGCCTGAACCACCTGCCGAGCACGGCGGAACCACCCGCCGGACACGCCAAAATCACCTGCGGGCTACGCCAGAACCACTTGGACGACTCTCCGAAATGACCTGCCGGGCATGTTGGAACCACCTCTCAGACGTGCCAGAAGCACGTGGCGGACAGTCCGGAATCACCTGTTGGGCATACGCAACCACCTCTGACACGTACCAGAACCACGTGCCGTGCACGCCGGAACCCCCTACCGGACACACCGGAATCAACTTTTGGGCATGCCGGAACCACCAGTCAGATGTGCCAGAAACACGTGCCGGAGACGCCGGAAGCACCTGCCAAGCACGTTGGAACCACCTGCTCAACTCGCCTGAACCACCTGCCGGACATGCCAAAATCACCTGCCGACTTTTTCAGAACCACTTGGCGAACACTCCGGAATCACTTGCCGGGCATGCCGGAACCACCAGTCAGATGTGCCAGAAACACGTGCAGGAGACGCCGGAAGCACCTGCCGAGCACGTCGCAACCACCTGCTCAACTCGCCTGAACCACCTGCCGGACACGCCAAAATCACCTGCCCGCTACACCAGCACCACTTCGGGGACAAGCCGGAATCACGTGAGGGGCATGCCGGCACAGCCTCTCAGACTGAACCTCGTGCCGGACACCACAGAACCACCTGCCGGACAGACCAGAACCACCTGCCGGACACGCCGGAACCACCGGCTCGACCCGCCGGAACGACCGCTGGATATGCAAAATCACCTGCCGGCTACGCTGGAAACACTTGGCGAACTCTCCGGAATCACCTGCCGGGCATGCCGGAACCACCTCTCAGATATGCCAGAACCACGTGCCAATGACCCCGGAAGCACCTGCCGAGCACGCCGGAACCACCTGCTCGACTGGCCAGAACCACTTGCCGGACACGCAAAAATCACCTGCCGGCTACGCCACAACCAGTTGGGCAACACTTCGGAATCACCTGCCGGGCTTGCTGGAACCACCTGCCGATCATGCCAATATCAGCTGCCAACTACGCCAGTACCACTTGTCGGACAACGTGGAAACACCTGTCGGGCCGGCCGGAACCACATCTCAGACGTGCCAGAACCATGTGCATGAGATGCTGGAACCACACCCTGAACAGACGTAAAACACCTGCCAGACCCGTCTGAACAACCTGCCGAGCACGCCGGAGCCACCTGCTCGAATCGCCGGAACCACCTACCTGACATGCCCAAATCACCAGCCGGGTATGCCAGAACCACTTGGCGGACACTCCGGAATCATCTGCCGGACATGCCGAAACCAGCTCTCAGACGTGCCAGAACCATGTGGCGGACAGTCCGGAATCACCTGTTGGGCATGCGCAACCACCTCTGAGACGTACCAGAACCACATGCCGTGCAGGCTGGAAGCACCTACCGGACAGACCGGAATCACCTTTCGGGCATGCCGGAACCACCTGTCAGATGTGCCAGAAACACGTGCCGGAGACGCCGGAAGCACCTGCCAAGCACGTTGGAACCACCTGCTCAACTCGCCTGAACCACCAGCCGGACATGCCAAAATCACCTGCCGACTATGCCAGAACCACTTGACGAACACTCCGGAATCACCTGCCGTGCATGCAGGAACCACCTCTCAGACATGCCAGAACCCCGTGCCAATGACCCCGGAAGCACCAGCCGAGCACGCCGGAACCACCTGCTCGACTCGCCAGAACCACCTGCCGATCACGCAAAAATCACCTGCCGGCTACGCCACAACCAGTTGGTGAACACTTTGGAATCACCTGCCAGGCTTCCTGGAACCACCTGCCAGTCATGCCAAAATCACCTGCCAACTACGCCAGAACCGCTTGGCGGACACTGCGGAAACACCTGTCGGGCCGGCTTTAACCACATCTCAGACGTGCCAGAAACGTGTTCATGAGATGCTGGAACCACACCCCAAAAGATGGATACCACCTGCCAGAACCGCCTGAACCACCTGCTGAGCACGCCGGAACCACCTGCTCGACTCACCGGCACCACCTCCCTGACACGCCAAAATCACCTGCTGTGTATGCCAGAACCACTTGGCGGACACTCTGGAATCATCTGCCGGACATGCCGGAACCAGCTCTCAGACACACCAGAACCATGTGCCGGAGACGCCGGAAGCACCTGCCGAGCATGCCGGAGCGACCTGCTCGACTCGCCAGAAACACCTGCCGGACACGCCAAAATCACCTGCCGGGTATGCCAGAACCACCTGGTGGACACTACGGAATCACCTGCCGCGCGTGCCGGAACCACCTCTCAGACGTGCCGGAAGCACGTGGCGGACACGCCGGAAACACCTACCGGACAGACCGGAACCACCTGCCAAGAACGCCGGAGCCACCTGTTCGACTCGCTGGAACCACCTGCCGGACAGGCCAATATCAACTGCTGGCTATGCCAGAACCACCTGGGGGACAGTCCGGAATCACCTGCCAGCCATGGCGGAACCACCTCTCAGACGGACCAGTACCACCTGCCGGAGAAGCTGGAAACACGTCCTGGACAGACTGGAACCACGTGACGGCCATGCCTGAACCACCTGCCGAGCACGGCGGAACCACCCGCCGGACACGCCAAAATCACCTGCGGGCTACGCCAGAACCACTTGGACGACTCTCCGAAATGACCTGCCGGGCATGTTGGAACCACCTCTCAGACGTGCCAGAAGCACGTGGCGGACAGTCCAGAATCACCTGTTGGGCATACGCAACCACCTCTGACACGTACCAGAACCACGTGCCGTGCACGCCGGAACCCCCTACCGGACACACCGGAATCAACTTTTGGGCATGCCGGAACCACCAGTCAGATGTGCCAGAAACACGTGCCGGAGACGCCGGAAGCACCTGCCGAGCACGTCGCAACCACCTGCTCAACTCGCCTGAACCACCTGCCGGACACGCCAAAATCACCTGCCCGCTACACCAGCACCACTTCGGGGACAAGCCGGAATCACGTGAGGGGCATGCCGGCACAGCCTCTCAGACTGAACCTCATGCCGGACACCACAGAACCACCTGCCGGACAGACCGGAACCACCTGCCGGACACGCCGGAACCACCGGCTCGACCCGCCGGAACGACCGCTGGTCATGCAAAATCACCTGCCGGCTACGCCGGAAACACTTGGCGAACACTCCGCAATCACCTGCCGGGCATGCCGGAACCACCTCTCAGATATGCCAGAACCACGTGCCAATGACCCCGGAAGCACCTGCCAAGCACCCCGGAACCACCTGCTCGACTCACCGGTACCACCTCCCTGACACGCCAAAATCACCTGCTGGGTATGCCAGAACCACTTGGCGGACACTCCGGAATCATCTGCCGGACATGCCGGAACCAGCTCTCAGACACACCAGAACCAAGTGCCGGAGACGCCGGAAGCACCTCCCGAGCATGCCGGAGCCACCTGCTCGACTCGCCAGAAACACCTGCCGGGTATGCCAGAACCACCTGGCGGACACTACGGAATCACCTGCCGCGCATGCCAGAACCACCTCTCAGACGTGCAAGAACCATGTGGCGGACAGTCCGGAATCAGCTTCTGCGCATGCGCAACCACCTCTGAGACGTACCAGAACCACATGCCGTGCAGGTTGGAACCACCTACCGGACAGACCGGAATCACCTTTCGGGCATGCCGGAACCACCTGTCAGATGTGCCACAAACACGTGCCGGAGACGCCGGAAGCACCTGCCAAGCACGTTGGAACCACCTGCTCAACTCGCCTGAACCACCAGCCGGACATGCCAAAATCACCTGCCGACTATGCCAGAACCACTTGGCGAACACTTCGGAATCACCTGCCGTGCATGCAGGAACCACCTCTCAGACATGCCAGAACCCCGTGCCAATGACCCCGGAAGCACCAGCCGAGCACGCCGGAACCACCTGCTCGACTCGCCAGAACCACCTGCCGATCACGCAAAAATCACCTGCCGGCTACGCCACAACCAGTTGGTGAACACTTTGGAATCACCTGCCAGGCTTGCTGGAACCACCTGCCAGTCATGCCAAAATCACCTGCCAACTACGCCAGAACCGCTTGGCGGACACTGCGGAAACACCTGTCGGGCCGGCTTTAACCACATCTCAGACGTGCCAGAAACGTGTTCATGAGATGCTGGAACCACACCCCGAAAAGATGGATACCACCTGCCAGAACGGCCTGAACCACCTGCTGAGCACGCCGGAACCACCTGCTCGACTCACCGGCACCACCTCCCTGACACGCCAAAATCACCTGCTGTGTATGCCAGAACCACTTGGCGGACACTCTGGAATCACCTTTCGGGCATGCCGGAACCACCTGTCAGATGTGCCAGAAACACGTGCCGGAGACGCCGGAAGCACCTGCCAAGCACGTTGGAACCACCTGCTCAACTCGCCTGAACCACCTGCCGGACATGCCAAAATGACCTGCCGACTTTTTCAGAACCACTTGGCGAACACTCCGGAATCACTTGCCGGGCATGCCGGAACCACCAGTCAGATGTGCCAGAAACACGTGCAGGAGACGCCGGAAGCACCTGCCGAGCACGTCGCAACCACCTGCTCAACTCGCCTGAACCACCTGCCGGACACGCCAAAATCACCTGCCCGCTACACCAGCACCACTTCCGGGACAAGCCGGAATCACGTGAGGGGCATGCCGGCACAGCCTCTCAGACTGAACCTCGTGCCGGACACCACAGAACCACCTGCCGGACAGACCAGAACCACCTGCCGGACACGCCGGAACCACCGGCTCGACCCGCCGGAACGACCGCAGGACATGCAAAATCACCTGCCGGCTACGCTGGAAACACTTGGCGAACTCTCCGGAATCACCTGCCGGGCATGCCGGAACCACCTCTCAGATATGCCAGAACCACGTGCCAATGACCCCGGAAGCACCTGCCGAGCACGCCGGAACCACCTGCTCGACTGGCCAGAACCACTTGCCGGACACGCAAAAATCACCTGCCGGCTACGCCACAACCAGTTGGGCAACACTTCGGAATCACCTGCCGGGCTTGCTGGAACCACCTGCCGATCATGCCAATATCAGCTGCCAACTACGCCAGTACCACTTGTCGGACAACGTGGAAACACCTGTCGGGCCGGCCGGAACCACATCTCAGACGTGCCAGAACCATGTGCATGAGATGCTGGAACCACACCCTGAACAGACGGAAAACACCTGCCAGACCCGTCTGAACAACCTGCCGAGCACGCCGGAGCCACCTGCTCGAATCGCCGGAACCACCTACCTGACATGCCCAAATCACCAGCCGGGTATGCCAGAACCACTTGGCGGACACTCCGGAATCATCTGCCGGACATGCCGGAACCAGCTCTCAGACGTGCCAGAACCATGTGGCGGACAGTCCGGAATCACCTGTTGGGCATGCGCAACCACCTCTGAGACGTACCAGAACCACATGCCGTGCAGGCTGGAACCACCTACCGGACAGACCGGAATCACCTTTCGGGCATGCCGGAACCACCTGTCAGATGTGCCAGAAACACGTGCCGGAGACGCCGGAAGCACCTGCCAAGCACGTTGGAACCACCTGCTCAACTCGCCTGAACCACCTGCCGGACATGCCAAAATCACCTGCCGACTATGCCAGAACCACTTGGCGAACACTCCGGAATCACTTGCCGGGCATGCAGGAACCACCTCTCAGACATGCCAGAATCCCGTGCCACTGACCCCGGAAGCACCAGCCGAGCACGCCAGAACCACCTGCTCGACTCGCCAGAACCACCTGCCGATCACGCAAAAATCACCTGCCGGCTACGCCACAACCAGTTGGTGAACACTTTGGAATCACCTGCCAGGCTTGCTGGAACCACCTGCCAGTCATGCCAAAACCACCTGCCAACTATGCCAGAACCGCTTTGCGGACACTGCGGAAACACCTGTCGGGCCGGCTGGAACCACATCTCAGAAGTGCCAGAAACGTGTTCATGAGATGCTGGAACCACACCCCGAACAGACGGATACCACCTGCCGGAACCGCCTGAACCACCTGCTGAGCACGCCGGAACCACCTGCTCGACTCACCGGTACCACCTCCCTGACATGCCAAAATCACCTGCTGGGTATGCCAGAACCACTTGGCGGACACTCCGGAATCATCTGCCGGACACTCCGGAACCAGCTCTCAGACACACCAGAACCAAGTGCCGGAGACGCCGGAAGCACCTGCCGAGCACGCCGGAGCCACCTGCTCGACTCGCCAGAAACACCTGCCGGACATGCCAAAATCACCAGCCGGGTATGCCAGAACCACCTGGCGGACACTACGGAATCACCTGCCCCGCATGCCGGAACCACCTCTCAGACATGCCGGAAGCACATGCCAGACACGCCGGAAACACCTACCGGACAGACCGGAACCACCTGCCAAGAACGCCGGAGCCACCTGTTCGACTCGCTTTAACCACCGTCCGGACAGGCCAATATCAACTGCTGGCTATGCCAGAACCACCTGGGGGACGGTCCGGAATCGCCTGGCAGCCATGGCGGAACCACCTCTGAGACGTACCAGAACCACCTGCCGGAGAAGCTGGAAACACGTCCTGGACAGACTGGAACCACGTGACGGCCATGCCTGAACCACCTGCCGAGCACGGCGGAACCACCCGCCGGACACGCCAAAATCACCTGCGGGCTACGCCAGAACCACTTGGACGACTCTCCGAAATGACCTGCCGGGCATGTTGGAACCACCTCTCAGACGTGCCAGAAGCACGTGGCGGACAGTCCGGAATCACCTGATGGGCATACGCAACCACCTCTGAGACGTACCAGAACCACGTGCCGTGCACGCCGGAACCACCTACCGGACAGACCGGAATCAACTTTTGGGCATGCCGGAACCACCAGTCAGATGTGCCAGAAACACGTGCCGGAGACGCCGGAAGCACCTGCCGAGCACGTCGCAACCACCTGCTCAACTCGCCTGAACCACCTGCCGGACACGCCAAAATCACTTGCCCGCTACACCAGCACCACTTCGGGGACATGCCGGAATCACGTGAGGGGCATGCCGGCACAGCCTCTCAGACTGAACCTCGTGCCAGACACCACAGAACCACCTGCCGGACAGACCGGAACCACCTGCCGGACACGCCGGAACCACCGGCTCGACCCGCCGGAACGACCGCTGGACATGCAAAATCACCTGCCCGCTACGCCGGATACACTTGACGAACACTCCGGAATCACCTGCCGGGCATGCCGGAACCACCTCTCAGATATGCCAGAACCACGTGCCAATGACCCCGGAAGCACCTGCCGAGCACGCCGGAACCACCTGCTCGACTCGCCAGAACCACCTGCCGGACACGCAAAAATCACCTGCCGGCTACGCCACAACCAGTTGGGGAACACTTCGGAATCACCTGCCGGGCTTGCTGGAACCACCTGCCGGTCATGCCAAAATCACCTGCCAACTACGCCAGTACCACTTGGCGGACACTGTGGAAACACCTGTCGGGCCGGCCGGAACCACATCTCAGACGTGCCAGAACCATGTGCATGAGATGCTGGAACCACACCCCGAACAGACGGAAAACACCTGCCAGACCCGTCTGAACAACCTGCCGAGCACGCCGGAGCCACCTGCTCGACTCGCTGGAACCACCTACCTGACATGCCCAAATCACCAGCCGGGTATGCCAGAACCACTTGGCGGACACTCCGGAATCATCTGCCGGACATGCCGGAATCAGCTCTCAGACACACCAGAACCAGGTGCCGGAGACGCAGGAAGCACCTGCCGAGCATGCCGGAGCCACCTGCTCGACTCGCCAGAAACACCTGCCGGACACGCCAAAATCACCTGCCGGGTACGCCAGAACCACCTGGCGGACACTACGGAATCACCTGTCGCGCATGCCGGAACCACCTCTCAGACGTGCCGGAAGCACGTGCCGGACACGCCGGAATCACCTACCGGACAGACCGGAACCACCTGCCGAGCACGCCGGAGCCACCTGTTCGACTCGCTGGAACCACCTGCCGGACAGCTCAATATCAACTGCTGGCTATGCCAGAACCACCTGGGGGACGGTCCGGAATCACCTGCCAGCCATGGCGGAACCACCTCTCAGACGTACCAGAACCACCTGCCGGAGAAGCTGGAAACACGTCCTGGACAGTCTGGAACCACCTGCCGGCCAAGCCTGAACCACCTGCCAAGCACAACCCAACAACCTGCCAGACACGCCAAAATCACCTGCGTGTTATGCCAGAACCACTTGGAGGACTCTCTGGGATGACCTGCCGGGCATGCCGGAACCACCTCTCAGACGTGCCAGAACCATGTTTCGGACAGTCCGGAATCACCTGTTGGGCATGCGCAACCACCTCTGAGATGTACCAGAACCACATGCCGTGCAGGCTGGAACCACCTACCGGACAGACCGGAATCACCTTTCGGGCATGCTGGAACCACCTGTCAGATGTGCCAGAAACACGTGCCGGAGACGCCGGAAGCACCTGCCAAGCACGTTGGAACCACCTGCTCAACTCGCCTGAACCACCTGCCGGACATGCCAAAATCACCTGCCGACTATGCCAGAACCACTTGGCGAACACTCCGGAATCACCTGCCGTGCATGCAGGAACCACCTCTCAGACATGCCAGAACCCCGTGCCAATGACCCCGGAAGCACCAGCCGAGCACGCCGGAAACACCTGCTCGACTCGCCAGAACCACCTGCCGATCACGCAAAAATCACCTGCCGGCTACGCCACAACCAGTTGGGGAACACTTTGGAATCACCTGCCAGGCTTGCTGGAACCACCTGCCAGTCATGCCAAAATCACCTTCCAACTACGCCAGAACCGCTTGGCGGACACTGCGGAAACACCTGTCGGGCCGGCTTTAACCACATCTCAGACGTGCCAGAAACGTGTTCATGAGATGCTGGAACCACACCCCGAAAAGATGGATACCACCTGCCAGAACCGCCGGAACCACCTACTGAGCACGCCGGAACCACCTGCTCGACTCACCGGCACCACCTCCCTGACACGCCAAAATCACCTGCTGGGTATGCCAGAACCACTTGGCGGACACTCCGGAATCATCTGCCGGACGTGCCGGAACCAGCTCTCAGACACACCAGAACCAAGTGCCGGAGACGCCGGAAGCACCTGCCGAGCATGCCGGAGCCACCTGCTCGACCCGCCAGAAACACCTGCCGGACACGCCAAAATCACCTGCCGGGTATGCCAGAACCACCTGGCGGACACTACGGAATCACGTGCCGCGCATGCCGGAACCACCTCTCAGACGTGCCGGAAGCACGTGCCACACACGCCGGAAACACCTACCGGACAGACCGGAACCACCTGCCAAGAACGCCGGAGCCACCTGTTCGACTCGCTGGAACCACCTGCCGGACAGGCCAATATCAACTTCTGGCTATGCCAGAACCACCTAGGGGACAGTCCGGGATCACCTGCCAGCCATGGCGGAACCACCTCTCAGACGTACCAGAGCCACCTGCCGGAGAAGCTGGAAACACGTCCTGGACAGACTGGAACCACGTGACGGCCATGCCTGAACCACCTGCCGAGCACGGCGGAACCACCTGCCGGACACGCCAAAATCACCTGCGGGCTACGCCAGAACCACTTGGACGACTCTCCGAAATGACCTGCCAGGCATGTTGGAACCACCTCTCAGACGTGCCAGAAGCACGTGGCGGACAGTCCGGAATCACCTGTTGGGCATACGCAACCACCTCTGAGACGTACCAGAACCACGTGCCGTGCACGCCGGAACCACCTACCGGACAGACCGGAATCAACTTTTGGGCATGCCGGAACCAGCAGTCAGATGTGCCAGAAACACGTGCCGGAGACGCCGGAAGCACCTGCCGAGCACGTCGCAACCACCTGCTCAACTCGCCTGAACCACCTGCCGGACACCCCAAAATCACTTGCCCGCTACACCAGCACCACTTCGGGGACAAGCCGGAATCACGTGAGGGGCATGCCGGCACAGCCTCTCAGACTGAACCTCGTGCCGGACACCACAGAACCACCTGCCGGACAGACCGGAACCACCTGCCGGACACGCCGGAACCACCGGTTCGACCCGCCGGAACGACCGCTGGACATGCAAAATCACCTGCCCGCTACGCCGGATACACTTGACGAACACTCCGGAATCACCTGCCGGGCATGCCGGAACCACCTCTCAGATATGCCAGAACCACGTGCCAATGACCCCGGACCACCTGCCGAGCACGCCGGAACCACCTGCTCGACTCGCCAGAACCACCTGCCGGACACGCAAAAATCACCTGCCGGCTACGCCACAACCAGTTGGGGAACACTTCGGAATCACCTGCCGGGCTTGCTGGAACCACCTGCCGGTCATGCCAAAATCACCTGCCAACTACGCCAGTACCACTTGGCGGACACTGTGGAAACACCTGTCGGGCCGGCCGGAACCACATCTCAGACGTGCCAGAACCATGTGCATGAGATGCTGGAACCACACACCGAACAGACGGAAAACACCTGCCAGACCCGTCTGAACAACCTGCCGAGCACGCCGGAGCCACCTGCTCGACTCGCTGGAACCACCTACCTGACATGCCCAAATCACGGGCCGGGTATGCCAGAACCACTTGGCGGACACTCCGGAATCATCTGCCGGACATGCCGGAACCAGCTCTCAGACACACCAGAACCAGGTGCCGGAGACGCCGGAAGCACCTGCCGAGCATGCCGGAGCCACCTGCTCAACTCGCCAGAAACACCTGCCGGACACGCCCATATCACCTGCCGGGTACGCCAGAACCACCTGGCGGACACTACGGAATCACCTGTCGCGCATGCCGGAACCACCTCTCAGACGTGCCGGAAGCACGTGCCGGACACGCCGGAATCACCTACCGGACAGACCGGAACCACCTGCCGAGCACGCCGGAGCCACCTGTTCGACTCGCTGGAACCACCTGCCAGACAGCTCAATATCAACTGCTGGCTATGCCAGAACCACCTGGGGGACGGTCCGGAATCACCTGCCAGCCATGGCGGAACCACCTCTCAGACGTACCAGAACCACCTGCCGGAGAAGCTGGAAACACGTCCTGGACAGTCTGGAACCACATGCCGGCCAAGCCTGAACCACCTGCCAAGCACAACCCAACAACCTGCCAGACACGCCAAAATCACCTGCGTGTTATGCCAGAACCACTTGGAGGACTCTCTGGGATGACCTGCCGGGCATGCCAGAACCACCTCTCAGACGTGCCAGAACCATGTGGCGGACAGTCCGGAATCACCTGTTGGGCATGCGCAACCACCTCTGAGACGTACCAGAACCACATGCCGTGCAGGCTGGAACCACCTACCGGACAGACCGGAACCACCTTTCGGGCATGCTGGAACCACCTGTCAGATGTGCCAGAAACACGTGCCGGGGACGCCGGAAGCACCTGCCAAGCACGTTGGAACCACCTGCTCAACTCGCCTGAACCACCAGCCGGACATGCCAAAATCACCTGCCGACTATGCCAGAACCACTTGACGAACACTCCGGAATCACCTGCCGTGCATGCAGGAACCACCTCTCAGACATGCCAGAACCCCGTGCCAATGACCCCGGAAGCACCAGCCGAGCACGCCGGAACCACCTGCTCGACTCGCCAGAACCACCTGCCGATCACGCAAAAATCACCTGCCGGCTACGCCACAACCAGTTGGTGAACACTTTGGAATCACCTGCCAGGCTTGCTGGAACCACCTGCCAGTCATGCCAAAACCACCTGCCGACTACGCCAGAACCGCTTGGCGGACACTGCGGAAACACCTGTCGGGCCGGCTTTAACCACATCTCAGACGTGCCAGAAACGTGTTCATGAGATGCTGGAACCACACCCCGAAAAGATGGATACCACCTGCCAGAACCGCCTGAACCACCTGCTGAGCACGCCGGAACCACCTGCTCGACTCACCGGCACCACCTCCCTGACACGCCAAAATCACCTGCTGGGTATGCCAGAACCACTTGGCGGACACTCCGGAATCATCTGCCGGACATGCCGGAACCAGCTCTCAGACACACCAGAACCAAGTGCCGGAGACGCCGGAAGCACCTGCCGAGCATGCCGGAGCCACCTGCTCGACCCGCCAGAAACACCTGCCGGACACGCCAAAATCACCTGCCGGGTATGCCAGAACCACCTGGCGTACACTACGGAATCACCTGCCGCGCATGCCGGAACCACCTCTCAGACGTGCCCGAAGCACGTGCCGGACACGCCGGAAACACCTACCGGACAGACCGGAACCACCTGCCAAGAACGCCGGAGCCACCTGTTCGACTCGCTGGAACCACCTGCCGGACAGGCCAATATCAACTGCTGGCTATGCCAGAACCACCTGGGGGACAGTCCGGGATCACCTGCCAGCCATGGCGGAACCACCTCTCAGACGGACCAGTACCACCTGCCGGAGAAGCTGGAAACACGTCCTGGACAGACTGGAACCACGTGACGGCCATGCCTGAACCACCTGCCGAGCACGGCGGAACCACCCGCCGGACACGCCAAAATCACCTGCGGGCTACGCCAGAACCACTTGGACGACTCTCCGAAATGACCTGCCGGGCATGTTGGAACCACCTCTCAGACGTGCCAGAAGCACGTGGCGGACAGTCCGGAATCACCTGTTGGGCATACGCAACCACCTCTGACACGTACCAGAACCACGTGCCGTGCACGCCGGAACCCCCTACCGGACACACCGGAATCAACTTTTGGGCATGCCGGAACCACCAGTCAGATGTGCCAGAAACACGTGCCGGAGATGCCGGAAGCACCTGCCGAGCACATCGCAAGAACCTGCTCAACTCGCCTGAACCACCTGCCGGACACGCCAAAATCACTTGCCCGCTACACCAGCACCACTTCGGGGACAAGCCGGAATCACGTGAGGGGCATGCCGGCACAGCCTCTCAGACTGAACCTCGTGCCGGACACCACAGAACCACCTGCCGGACAGACCGGAACCACCTGCCGGACACGCCGGAACCACCGGCTCGACCCGCCGGAACGACCGCTGGACATGCAAAATCACCTGCCCGCTACGCCGGATACACTTGACGAACACTCCGGAATCACCTGCCGGGCATGCCGGAACCACCTCTCAGATATGCCAGAACCACGTGCCAATGACCCCGGAAGCACCTGCCGAGCACGCTGGAACCCCCTGCTCCACTCGCCAGAACCACCTGCCGGACACGCAAAAATCACCTGCCGGCTACGCCACAACCAGTTGGGGAACACTTTGGAATCACCTGCCAGGCTTGCTGCAACCACCTGCCGGTCATGCCAAAATCACCTGCCAACTACGCCAGTACCACTTGGCGGACACTGTGGAAACACCTGTAGGGCCGGCCGGAACCACATCTCAGACGTGCCAGAACCATGTGCATGAGATGCTGGAACCACACACCGAACAGACGGAAAACACCTGCCAGACCCGTCTGAACAACCTGCCGAGCACGCCGGAGCCACCTGCTCGACTCGCTGGAACCACCTACCTGACATGCCCAAATCACCAGCCGGGTATGCCAGAACCACTTGGCGGACACTCCGGAATCATCTGCCGGACATGCCGGAACCAGCTCTCAGACACACCAGAACCAGGTGCCGGAGACTCCGGAAGCACCTGCCGAGCATGCCGGAGCCACCTGCTCGACTCGCCAGAAACACCTGCCGGACACGCCAAAATCACCTGCCAGGTACGCCAGAACCACCTGGCGGACACTACGGAATCACCTGTCGCGCATGCCGGAACCACCTCTCAGACGTGCTGGAAGCACGTGCCGGACACGCCGGAATCACCTACCGGACAGACCGGAACCACCTGCCGAGCACGCCGGAGCCACCTGTTCGACTCGCTGGAACCACCTGCCGGACAGCTCAATATCAACTGCTGGCTATGCCAGAACCACCTGGGGGACGGTCCGGAATCACCTGCCAGCCATGGCGGAACCACCTCTCAGACGTACCAGAACCACCTGCCGGAGAAGCTGGAAACACGTCCTGGACAGTCTGGAACCACCTGCCGACCAAGCCTGAACCACCTGCCAAGCACAACCCAACAACCTGCCAGACACGCCAAAATCACCTGCGTGTTATGCCAGAACCACTTGGAGGACTCTCTGGGATGACCTGCCGGGCATGCCGGAACCACCTCTCAGACGTGCCAGAACCATGTTTCGGACAGTCCGGAATCACCTGTTGGGCATGCGCAACCACCTCTGAGACGTACCAGAACCACATGCCGTGCAGGCTGGAACCACCTACCGGACAGACGGGAATCACCTTTCGGGCATGCTGGAACCACCTGTCAGATGTGCCAGAAACACGTGCCGGAGACGCCGGAAGCACCTGCCAAGCACGTTGGAACCACCTGCTCAACTCGCCTGAACCACCAGCCGGACATGCCAAAATCACCTGCCGACTATGCCAGAACCACTTGGCGAACACTCCGGAATCACCTGCCGTGCATGCAGGAACCACCTCTCAGACATGCCAGAACCCCGTGCCAATGACCCCGGAAGCACCAGCCGAGCACGCCGGAACCACCTGCTCGACTCGCCAGAACCACCTGCCGATCACGCAAAAATCACCTGCCGGCTACGCCACAACCAGTTGGTGAACACTTTGGAATCACCTGCCAGGCTTGCTGGAACCACCTGCCAGTCATGCCAAAATCACCTGCCAACTACGCCAGAACCGCTTGGCGGACACTGCGGAAACACCTGTCGGGCCGGCTTTAACCACATCTCAGACGTGCCAGAAACGTGTTCATGAGATGCTGGAACCACACCCCGAAAAGATGGATACCACCTGCCA
>NW_027228021.1:0-78373 GCF_037783145.1 Equus przewalskii
GTAGGTGATTTTGGCGTGTCCGGCAGGTGGTTCAGGCGAGTCAAGAGGTGGTTCCGGCGTGCTCGGCTTGTGCTTCCGGGGTCATTGGCACGGGGTTCTGGCATGTCTGAGCAGGTGGTTCCTGGATGCCCGGCAATGATTTGAGTGTTCGCCAAGTGGTTCTGGCATAGTCGGCAGGTGATTTTGGCATTTCCGGCAGGTGGTTCAGGCGAGTTGAGCAGGTGGTTCCAACGTGCTTGGCAGGTGCTTCCGGCATCTCCGGCACGTGTTTCTGGCACATCTGACAGGTGGTTCCGGCATGCCCGAAAGGTGATTCCTGTCTGTCCGGTAGGTGGTTCCAGCCTGCACGGCATGTGGTTCTGGTACGTCTCAGAGGTGGTTGCGCATGCCCAACAGGTGATTCCGGACTGTCCGCCACGTGCTTCTGGCACGTCTGACAGGCGGTCTCAGATGCCCGGCAGGTCATTTCGGAGAGTCGTCCAAGTGGTTCTGGCGTAGCCCGCAGGTGATTTTGTGTTGGGAGGTGGTTCCGCCGTGCTCGGCAGGTGGTTCAGGCATGGCCGTCACGTGGTTCGATGTGTCCAGGACGTGTTTCCAGCTTCTCCGGCAGGTGGTTCTGGTACGTCTGAGAGGTGGTTCCTCCTGCATGGCTGGCAGGTGATCCTGGACTGTCCCCCAGGTGGTTCTGGCATAGCCAGCAGTTGATATTGGCCTGTCCGGCAGGTGGTTCCAGCGAGTCGAACAGGTGGCTCCGGCGTTCTTGGCAGGTGGTTCCAGTCTGTCCGGTAGGTGTTTCCGGCGTGTCTGGCACGTGCTTCCTGCACGTCTGAGAGGTGGTTCCGTCTCATGGGCGCGGCAGGTGATTCCGGAGTGTCTGCCAGGTGGTTCTGGCGTACCCGGCAGATGATTTTGGCGTGTCCGGCAGGTGTTTCTGGCGAGTCGAGCAGGTGGCTCCGGCATGCTCGGCAGGTGCTTCCGGCGTCTCCGGCACTTGGTTCTGTGTGTCTGAGAGGTGGTTCTGGCATGTCCGGCAGGTGATTTCGGAGTGTCCGCCAGTGGTTCTGGCGTACCCGGCAGGTGATTTGGGCATGTCAGGTAGGTGGTTCCGTTGGCGAGTCGAGCAGGTGGCTCCGGCACTCAGCAGGTGGTTCAGACGGGTCTGGCAGGTGTTTTCCGTCTGTTCGGGGTGTGGTTCCAGCATCTCATGCACACGGTTCTGGCACGTCTGAGATGTGGTTCCGGCCGGCCCGACAGGTGTTTCCACAGTGTCCGCCAAGCGGTACTGGCGTAGTTGGCAGGTGATTTTCGCATGACCGGCAGGTGGTTCCAGCAAGCCCGGCAGGTGATTCCAAAGTGTTCCCCAAATGGTTGTGGCGTAGCCGGCAGGTGATTTTTGCGTGTCCGCAGGTGGCTTTGGCGAGTCGAGCAGGTGGTTCCGGCGTGCTCGGCTGGTGCTTCCGGGGTCATTGGCACGTGGTTCTGGCATGTGTGAGAGGTGGTTCCTGCATGCCCGGCGGTGATTCGGAGTGTTCGCCAAGTGGTTCTGGCGTATCGGCAGGTGATTTTGGCGTGTCCGGCAGGTGGTTCAGGCGAGTTGAGCAGGTGGTTCCGACGTGCTTGGCAGGTGCTTCCGGCGTCTCCGGCACGTGTTTCTGGCACATCTGACTGGTGGTTCCGGCATGCCCGAAAGGTGATTCCGGTCTGTCCGGTAGGTGGTTCCGGCGTGCACGGCACGTGGTTCTGGTACGTCTCAGAGGTGGTTGCGTATGCCCAACAGGTGATTCCGGACTGTCCGCCACGTGCTTCTGGCACGTCTGAGAGGTGGTTCCGACATGCCCGGCAGGTCATTTCGGAGAGTCGTCCAAGTGGTTCTGAAATAGCACGCAGGTGATTTTGGCGTGTCTGGCAGGTGGTTCCGCCGTGCTTGGCAGGTGGTTCAGGCATGGCCGTCAGGTGGTTCCAGTCTGTCCAGGACGTGTTTCCAGCTTCTCCGGCAGGTGGTTCTGGTACGTCTGAGAGGTGGTTCCGCCATGGCTGGCAGGTGATTCCGGACCGTCCACCAGGTGGTTCTGGCATAGCCAGCAGTTGATATTGGCCTGTCCGGCAGGTGGTTCCAGCGAGTCGAACAGGTGGCTCCGGCGTGCTCGGCAGGTGGTTCCAGTCTTTCCGGTAGGTGTTTCCGGCGTGTCTGGCACGTGCTTCCGGCACGTCTGAGAGGTGGTTCCGTCATGCGCGGCAGGTGATTTTGGAGTGTCCGCCAGGTGGTTCTGGCGTACCCGGCAGGTGATTTGGGCGTGTCAGGTAGGTGTTTCTGGCGAGTCGAGCAGGTGGCTCCGGCATGCTCGGCAGGTGCTTCCGGCGTCTCCGGCACTTGGTTCTGGTGTGTCTGAGAGCTGGTTCCGGGATGTCCGGCAGATGATTCCGGAGTGTCCGCCAAGTGGTTCTGGCATACCCAGCAGGTGATTTTGGCGTGTCAGGGAGGTGGTACCGGTGAGTGAGCAGGTGGTTTGGCGTGCTCGGCAGGTGGTTCAGCCGGGTCTGGCAGGTGTTTTCCGTCTGTTCGGGGTGTGGTTCCAGCATCTCATGCACACGGTTCTGGCACGTCTGAGATGTGGTTCCGAGCCGGCTCGACAGGTGTTTCTGCAGTTTCCGCCAAGTGGTTCTGGCGTAGTTGGCAGGTGATTTTTGCATGACTGGCAGGTGGTTCCAGCAAGCCTGGCAGGTGATTCCAGAGTGTTCCCCAACTGGTTGTGGCGTAGCCGGCAGGTGATTTTTGCGTGATCGGCAGGTGTTTGGCGAAGTCGAGCAGGTGGTTCCGGCGTGCTCGGCTGGTGCTTCCGGGGTCATTGGCACGGGGTTCTGGCATGTGTGAGAGGTGGTTCCTGCATGCCCGGCAGGTGATTCCGGAGTGTTCGCCAAGTGGTTCTGGCGTAGTCGGCAGGTGATTTTGCATGTCCAGCGGTTGTTCCGGCGGGTCGAGCCGGTGGTTCCGGCGTGTCCGGCAGGTGGTTCCGGTCTGTGCGGCAGGTGGTTCGGTGGTGTCCGGCACAAGGTTCAGTCTGAGAGGCTGTGCCGGCATGCCCCTCACGTGATTCCGGCTTGTCCCCGAGTGGTGCTGGTGTAGCGGGCAGGTGATTTTGGCGTGTCCGGCAGGTGGTTCAGGCGAGTTGAGCAGGTGGTTCCGACGTGCTTGTCGGGTGCTTCCGGCGTCTCCGGCACGTGTTTCTGGCACATCTGACTGGTGGTTCCGGCATGCCCGAAAGGTGATTCCGGTCTGTCCGGTAGGTGGTTCCGGCGTGTACGGCACGTGGTTCTGTTACGTCTCAGAGGTGGTTGCGTATGCCCAACAGGTGATTCCGGACTGTCCGCCACGTGCTTCTGGCACGTCTGAGAGGTGGTTCCCGCATTCCCGGCAGGTAATTTCAGAGAGTCGTCCAAGTGGTTCTGGCGTAGCCCGCAGGTTATTTTGGCGTGTCTGGCAGGTGGTTCCGTGAGCTGGTAGGTGGTTCAGGCATGGCCGTCAGGTGGTTCCAGTCTGTCCAGGACGTGTTTCCAGCTTCTCCGGCAGGTGGTTCTGGTACGTCTGAGAGGTGGTTCCGTGATGGCTGGCAGGTGATTCCGGACCGTCCCCCAGGTGGTTCTGGCATAGCCAGCAGTTAATATTGGCCTGTCCGGCAGGTGGTTCCAGCGAGTCGAACAGGTGGCTCCGGCGTTCTCGGCAGGTGGTTCCGGTCTGTCCGGTAGGTGTTTCCGGCGTGTCCGGCACGTGCTTCCGGCACGTCTGAGAGGTGGTTCCGGCATGCGCGGCAGGTGATTCGGAGTGTCCGCCAGGTGGTTCTGGCGTATCCGGCAGGTGATTTTGGCGTGTCCGGCAGGTGTTTCTGGCGAGTCGAGCAGGTGGCTCCGGCGTGCTCGGCAGGTGCTTCCGGCGTCTTTGGCACGTGGTTCTGGCGTGTCTGAGAGGTGGTTCCTGCATGTCCGGCAGATGATTCCGGAGTGTTCGCCAAGTGGTTCTGGCATAGTCGGCAGGTGATTTTGGCATGTCCGGCAGGTGGTTCAGGCGAGTTGAGCAGGTGGTTCCGACGTGCTTGGCAGGTTGTTCAGGCTGGTCTGGCAGGTGTTATCCGTCTGTTCGGGGTGTGGTTCCGGCATCTCGGAACACGTTTCTGGCACGTCTGAGAGGTGGTTCCGGCAGGCCCGACAGGTGATTCCGGAGTGTCCGCTAAGCGGTTCTGGCGTAGTTGGCAGGTGATTTTGGCATGACTGGCAGGTGGTTCCAGCAAGCCTAGCAGGTGATTCCAGAGTGTTCACCAACTGGTTGTGGCGTAGCCGGCAGGTGATTTTTGCGTGATCCGGCAGGTGGTTCTGGCGAGTCGAGCAGGTGGTTCCGGCGTGCTCGGCAGGTGCTTCCGGGGTCATCGGCACGTGCTTCTGGCACGTCTGACAGGTGGTTCCGACATGCCCGGCAGGTCATTTCGGAGAGTCGTCCAAGTGGTTCTGGCGTAGCCCGCAGGTGATTTTGGCGTGTCCGGCAGGTGGTTCCGCCGTGCTCGGCAGGTGGTTCAGGCATGGCCGTCACGTGGTTCCAGTGTGTCCAGGACGTGTTTCCAGCTTCTCCGGCAGGTGGTTCTGGTACGTCTGAGAGGTGGTTCCGCCATGGCTGGCAGGTGATCCCGGACTGTCCCCCAGGTGGTTCTGGCATAGCCAGCAGTTGATATTGGCCTGTCCGGCAGGTGGTTCCAGCGAGTCGAACAGGTGGCTCCGGCGTTCTTGGCAGGTGGTTCCAGTCTGTCCGGTAGGTGTTTCCGGCGTGTCTGGCACGTGCTTCCTGCACGTCTGAGAGGTGGTTCCGTCATGCGCGGCAGGTGATTCCGGAGTGTCTGCCAGGTGGTTCTGGCGTACCCGGCAGATGATTTTGGCGTGTCCGGCAGGTGTTTCTGGCGAGTCGAGCAGGTGGCTCCGGCATGCTCGGCAGGTGCTTCCGGCGTCTCCGGCACTTGGTTCTGGTGTGTCTGAGAGCTGGTTCCGGCATGTCCGGCAGATGATTCCGGAGTGTCCGCCAAGTGGTTCTGGCATACCCAGCAGGTGATTTTGGCGGGTCAGGGAGGTGGTACCGGTGAGTCGAGCAGGTGGTTCCGGCGTAATCAGCAGGTGGTTCAGGCGGTTCTGGCAGGTGGTATCCGTCTGTTCGGGGTGTGGTTCCAGCATCTCATGAACACGTTTCTGGCACGTCTGAGATGTGGTTCCAGCCGGCCCGACAGGTGTTTCCGCAGTGTCCGCCAAGCGGTTCTGGCGTAGTTGGCAGGTGATTTTCGCATGAATGGCAGGTGGTTCCAGCAAGCCTGGCAGGTGATTCCAAAGTGTTCACCAAATGGTTGTGGCGTAGCCGGCAGGTGATTTTTGCGTGATCAGCAGGTGGTTCTGGCGAGTCGAGCAGGTGGTTCCGGCGTGCTCGGCTGGTGCTTCCGGGGTCATTGGCACGGGGTTCTGGCATGTGTGAGAGGTGGTTCCTGCATGCCCGGCAAGTGATTCCGGAGTGTTCGCCAAGTGGTTCTGGCATAGTCGGCAGGTGATTTTGGCATGTCCGGCAGGTGGTTCAGGCGAGTTGAGCAGGTGGTTCCAACGTGCTTGGCAGGTGCTTCCGGCGTCTCCGGCACGTGTTTCTGGCACATCTGACAGGTGGTTCCGGCATGCCCGAAAGGTGATTCCGGTCTGTCCGGTAGCTGGTTCCAGCCTGCACGGCATGTGGTTCTGGTACGTCTCAGAGGTGGTTGCGCATGCCCAACAGGTGATTCCGGACTGTCCGCCACATGGTTCTGGCACGTCTGAGAGGTGGTTCCGGCATGCCCGGCAGGTCATCCCAGAGAGTCCTCCAAGTGGTTCTGGCATAACACGCAGGTGATTTTGGCGTGTCTGGCAGGTTGTTCCGTTGTGCTTGGCAGGTGGTTCAGGCTTGGCCGGCAGGTGGTTCCAGACTGTCCAGGACGTGTTTCCAGCTTCTCCGGCAGGTGGTTCTGGTACGTCTGAGAGGTGGTTCCGCCATGGCTGGCAGGTGATTCCGGACCGTCTCCCAGGTGGTTCTGGCATAGCCAGCAGTTGATATTGGCCTGTCCGGCAGGTGGTTCCAGCGAGTCGAACAGGTGGCTCCGGCGTGCTCGGCAGGTGGTTCCAGTCTGTCCGGTAGGTGATTCCAGCGTGTCCGGCACGTGCTTCCGGCACGTCTGAGAGGTGGTTCCGGCATGCGCGACAGGTGGTTTCGGAGTGTCCGCCAGGTGGTTCTGGCGTACCCGGCAGGTGATTTTGGTGTGTCCGGCAGGTGTTTCTGGCGAGTCGAGCATGTGGCTCCGGCATGCTCGGCAGGTGCTTCCGGCGACTCCGGCACGTGGTTCTGGTGTGTCTGAGAGCTGGTTCCGGCATGTCCGGCAGATGATTCCGGAGTGTCCGCCAAGTGGTTCTGGCATACCCGGCTGGTGATTTGGGCATGTCAGGAGGTGGCTCCGGCGTGCTCGGCAGGTTGTTCAGACTGGTCTGGCAGGTGTTTTCCATCTGTTCGGGGTGTGGTTCCAGAATCTCATGAACACGTTTCTGGCACGTCTGAGATGTGGTTCCAGTCGGCCCGACAGGTGTTTCCGCAGTGTCCGCCAAGCGGTTCTGGCGTAGTTGGCATGTGATTTTGGCATGAGTGGCAGGTGGTTCCAGCAAGCCTAGCAGGTGATTCCAAAGTGTTCACCAACTGGTTGTGGCGTAGCCGGCAGGTGATTTTTGCGTGTCCGGCAGGTGGTTCTGGCGAGTCGAGCAGGTGGTTCCGGCGTGCTCGGCAGGTGCTTCCGGGATCATTGGCACGTGGTTCTGGCATATCTGAGAGGTGGTTCCGGCATGCCCGGCAGGTGATTCCGGAGTGTTCGCCAAGTGTTTCCGGCGTAGCCGGCAGGTGATTTTGCATGTCCAGCGGTCGTTCCGGCGGGTCGAGCCGGTGGTTCCGGCGTGTCCGGCAGGTGGTTCCGGTCTGTCCGGCAGGTGGTTCTGTGGTGTCCGGCACGAGGTTTAGTCTGAGAGTCTGTGCCGGCATTCCCCTCACGTGATTCCGGCTTGTCCCCGAAGTGGTTCTGGCGTAGCCCGCAGCTGATTTTGGCGTGTCCGGCAGGTGGTTCCGCCGTGCTCGGCAGGTGGTTCAGGCATGGCCGTCACGTGGTTCCAGTCTGTCCAGGACGTGTTTCCAGCTTCTCCGGCAGGTGGTTCTGGTACGTCTGAGAGGTGGTTCCGCCATGGCTGGCAGGTGATTCCGAAGTGTCCGCCAAGTGGTTCTGGCATAGTCGGCAGGTGATTTTGGCAAGTCCGGCAGGTGGTTCAGGCGAGTTGAGCAGGTGGTTCCAACGTGCTTGGCAGGTGCTTCCGGCGTCTCCGGCACGTGTTTCTGGCACATCTGACAGGTGGTTCCGGCATGCCCGAAAGGTGATTCCGGTCTGTCCGGTAGGTGGTTCCAGCCTGCACGGCATGTGGTTCTGGTACGTCTCAGAGGTGGTTGCGCATGCCCAACAGGTGATTCCGGACTGTCCGCCACATGGTTCTGGCACGTCTGAGAGGTGGTTCCAACATGCCCGGCAGGTCATTTCGGAGAGTCGTCCAAGTGGTTCTGGCGTAGCCCGCAGGTGATTTTGGCGTGTCCGGCAGGTGGTTCCGCCGTGCTCGGCAGGTGGTTCAGGCATGGCCGTCACGTGGTTCCAGTCTGTCCAGGACGTGTTTCCAGCTTCTCCGGCAGGTGGTTCTGGTACGTCTGAGAGGTGGTTCCGCCATGGCTGGCAGGTGATCCCGGACTGTCCCCCAGGTGGTTCTGGCATAGCCAGCAGTTGATATTGGCCTGTCCGGCAGGTGGTTCCAGCGAGTCGAACAGGTGGCTCCGGCGTTCTTGGCAGGTGGTTCCGGTCTGTCCGGTAGGTGTTTCCGGCGTGTCTGGCACGTGCTTCCGGCACGTCTGAGAGGTGGTTCCGTCATGCGCGGCAGGTGATTCCGGAGTGTCCGCCAGGTGGTTCTGGCGTACCCGGCAGATGATTTTGGCGTGTCCGGCAGGTGTTTCTGGCGAGTCGAGCAGGTGGCTCCGGCATGCTCGGCAGGTGCTTCCGGCGTCTCC
Source organism: Equus przewalskii (assembly GCF_037783145.1). Lineage (NCBI taxonomy): Eukaryota > Metazoa > Chordata > Mammalia > Perissodactyla > Equidae > Equus > Equus przewalskii. The sequence continues at coordinate 8,129 of NW_027228021.1, forward strand.
GGCACTTGGTTCTGGTGTGTCTGAGAGCTGGTTCCGGCATGTCCGGCAGATGATTCCGGAGTGTCCGCCAAGTGGTTCTGGCATACCCAGCAGGTGATTTTGGCGTGTCAGGGAGGTGGTACCGGTGAGTCGAGCAGGTGGTTCCGGCGTGCTCAGCAGGTGGTTCAGGCGGTTCTGGCAGGTGGTATCCGTCTGTTCGGTATGTGGTTCCAGCATCTCATGAACACGTTTCTGGCACGTCTGAGATGTGGTTCCAGCCGGCCCGACAGGTGTTTCCGCAGTGTCCGCCAAGCGGTTCTGGCGTAGTTGGCAGGTGATTTTGGCATGACTGGCAGGTGGTTCCAGCAAGCCTGGCAGGTGATTCCAAAGTGTTGACCAACTGGTTGTGGCGTAGCCGGCAGGTGATTTTTGCGTGATCGGCAGGTGTTCTGGCGAGTCGAGCAGGTGGTTCCGGCCTGCTCGGCTGGTGCTTCCGGGGTCATTGGCACGGGGTTCTGACATGTGTGAGAGGTGGTTCCTGCATGCCCGGCAAGTGATTCCGGAGTGTTCGCCAAGTGGTTCTGGCATAGTCGGCAGGTGATTTTGGCATTTCCGGCAGGTGGTTCAGGCGAGTTGAGCAGGTGGTTCCAACGTGCTTGGCAGGTGCTTCCGGCGTCTCCGGCACGTGTTTCTGGCACAACTGACAGGCGGTTCCGGCATGCCCGAAATGTGATTCCGGTCTGTCCGGTAGGTGGTTCCAGCCTGCACGGCATGTGGTTCTGGTACGTGTCAGAGGTGGTTGCGCATGCCCAACAGGTGATTCCGGACTGTCCGCCACATGGTTCTGGCACGTCTGAGAGGTGGTTCCGGCATGCCCGGCAGGTCATCCCAGAGAGTCCTCCAAGTGGTTCTGGCATAACACGCAGGTGATTTTGGCGTGTCTGGCAGTTTGTTCCGTTGTGCTTGGCAGGTGGTTCAGGCTTGGCCGGCAGGTGGTTCCAGACTGTCCAGGACGTGTTTCCAGCTTCTCCGGCAGGTGGTTCTGGTACGTCTGAGAGGTGGTTCCGCCATGGCTGGCATGTGATTCCGGACCGTCCCCCAGGTGGTTCTGGCATAGCCAGCAGTTGATATTGGCCTGTCCGGCAGGTGGTTCCAGCGAGTCGAACAGGTGGCTCCGGCGTGCTCGGCAGGTGGTTCCGGTCTGTCCGGTAGGTGATTCCGGCGTGTCCGGCACGTGCTTCCGGAACGTCTGAGAGGTGGTTCCGGCATGTGCGACAGGTGGGTTCGGAGTGTCCGCCAGGTGGTTCTGGCGTACCCGGCAGGTGATTTTGGCGTGTCCGGCAGGTGTTTCTGGCGAGTCGAGCAGGTGGCTCCGGCATGCTCGGCAGGTGCTTCCGGCGTCTCCAGCACGTGGTTCTGGTGTGTCTGAGAGCTGGTTCCGGCATGTCCGGCAGATGATTCCGGAGTGTCCGCCAAGTGGTTCTGGCATACCCGGCTGGTGATTTGGGCATGTCAGGTAGGTGGTTCCGGCGAGTCGAGCAGGTGGTCCGGCGTGCTCGGCAGGTTGTTCAGACGGGTCTGGCAGGTGTTTTCCGTCTGTTCGGGGTGTGGTTCCAGCATCTCATGCACATGGTTCTGGCACGTCTGAGATGTGGTTCCGGCCGGCCCGACAGGTGTTTCCACAGTGTCCGCCAAGTGGTACTGGCGTAGTTGGCAGGTGATTTTGGCATGACCGGCAGGTGGTTCCAGCAAGCCCGGCAGGTGATTGCGAAGTGTTCCCCAACTGGTTGTGGCGTAGCCGGCAGGTGATTTTTGCGTGTCCGGCAGGTGGTTCTGGCGAGTCGAGCAGGTGGTTCCGGCGTGCTCGGCAGGTGCTTCCGGGGTCATTGGCATGTGGTTCTGGCATATCTGAGAGGTGGTTCCGGCATGCCCGGCAGGTGATTCCGGAGTGTTCGCCAAGTGTTTGCGGCGTAGCCGGCAGGTGATTTTGCATGTCCAGCGGGCGTTCCGGCGGGTCGAGCCGGTGGTTCCGGCGTGTCCGGCAGGTGGTTCCGGTCTGTCCGGCAGGTGGTTCTGTGGTGTCCGGCACGAGGTTCAGTCTGAGAGGCTGTGCCGGCATGCCCCTCACGTGATTCCGGCTTGTCCCTGAAGTGGTGCTGGTGTAGCGGGCAGGTGATTTTGGCGTGTCCGGTAGGTGGTTCCGGCGTGCACGGCACGTGGTTCTGGTACGTCTCAGAGGTGGTTGCGTATGCCCAACAGGTGATTCCGGACTGTCCGCCTCGTGCTTCTGGCACGTCTGAGAGGTGGTTCCAACATGCCCGGCAGGTCATTTCGGAGAGTCGTCCAAGTGGTTCTGGCGTAGCCCGCAGGTGATTTTGGCGTGTCCGGCAGGTGGTTCCGCCGTGCTCGGCAGGTGGTTCAGGCATGGCCGTCACGTGGTTCCAGTCTGTCCAGGACGTGTTTCCAGCTTCTCCGGCAGGTGGTTCTGGTACGTCTGAGAGGTGGTTCCGCCATGGCTGGCAGGTGATCCCGGACTGTCCCCCAGGTGGTTCTGGCATAGCCAGCAGTTGATATTGGCCTGTCCGGCAGGTGGTTCCAGCGAGTCGAACAGGTGGCTCCGGCGTTCTTGGGAGGTGGTTCCGGTCTGTCCGGTAGGTGTTTCCGGCGTGTCTGGCACGTGCTTCCGGCACGTCTGAGAGGTGGTTCCGTCATGCGCGGCAGGTGATTCCGGAGTGTCCGCCAGGTGGTTCTGGCGTACCCGGCAGTAGATTTTGGCGTGTCCGGCAGATGTTTTTGGTGAGTCGAGCAGGTGGCTCCGGCATGCTCGGCAGGTGCTTCCGGCGTCTCCGGCACTTGGTTCTGGTGTGTCTGAGAGCTGGTTCCGGCATGTCCGGCAGATGATTCCGGAGTGTCCGCCAAGTGGTTCTGGCATACCCAGCAGGTGATTTTGGCGTGTCAGGGAGGTGGTACCGGTGAGTCGAGCAGGTGGTTCCGGCGTGCTCAGCAGGTGGTTCAGGCGGTTCTGGCAGGTGGTATCCGTCTGTTCGGGATGTGGTTCCAGCATCTCATGAACACGTTTCTGGCACGTCTGAGATGTGGTTCCAGCCGGCCCGACAGGTGTTTCCGCAGTGTCCGCCAAGCGGTTCTGGCGTAGTTGGCAGATGATTTTGGCATGACTCGCAGGTGGTTCCAGCAAGCCTGGCAGATGATTCCAAAGTGTTCACCAACTGGTTGTGGCGTAGCCGGCAGGTGATTTTTGCGTGTCCGGCAGTTGGTTCTGGCGGGTCGAGCAGGTGGTTCCAGCGTGCTCGGCTAGTGCTTCTGGGTTCATTGGCACGGGGTTCTGGCATGTGTGAGATGTGGTTCCTGCATGCCCGGCAAGTGATTCCGGAGTGTTCGCCAAGTGGTTCTGGCATAGTCGGCAGGTGATTTTGGCATGTCCGGCAGGTGGTTCAGGCGAGTTGAGCAGGTGGTTCCAACGTGCTTGGCAGGTGCTTCCGGCGTCTCCGGCACGTGTTTCTGGCACAACTGACAGGCGGTTCCGGCATGCCCGAAATGTGATTCCGGTCTGTCCGGTAGGTGGTTCCAGCCTGCACGGCATGTGGTTCTGGTACGTCTCAGAGGTGGTTGCGCATGCCCAACAGGTGATTCCGGACTGTCCGCCACATGGTTCTGGCACGTCTGAGAGGTGGTTCCGGCATGCCCGGCAGGTCATCCCAGAGAGTCCTCCAAGTGGTTCTGGCATAACACGCAGGTGATTTTGGCGTGTCTGGCAGGTTGTTCCGTTGTGCTTGGCAGGTGGTTCAGGCTTGGCCGGCAGGTGGTTCCAGACTGTCCAGGACGTGTTTGCAGCTTCTCCGGCAGGTGGTTCTGGTACGTCTGAGAGGTGGTTCCGCCATGGCTGGCAGGTGATTCCGGACCGTCCCCCAGGTGGTTCTGGCATAGCCAGCAGTTGATATTGGCCTGTCCGGCAGGTGGTTCCAGCGAGTCGAACAGGTGGCTCCGGCGTGCTCGGCAGGTGGTTCCGGTCTGTCCGGTAGGTGATTCCGGCGTGTCCGGCACGTGCTTCCGGCACGTCTGAGAGGTGGTTCCGGCATGCACGACAGGTGATTTCGGAGTGTCCCCCAGGTGGTTCTGGCGTAGCCGGCAGGTGATTTTGGCGTGTCCGGCAGGTGTTTCTGGCGAGTCGAGCAGGTGGCTCCGGCATGCTCGGCAGGTGCTTCCGGCGTCTCCGGCACATGGTTCTGGTGTGTCTGAGAGCTGGTTCCGGCATGTCCGGCAGATGATTCCGGAGTGTCCGCCAAGTGGTTCTGGCATACCCGGCTGGTGATTTGGGCATGTCAGGTAGGTGGTTCCGGCGAGTCGAGCAGGTGGCTCCGGCGTGCTCGGCAGGTTGTTCAGACGGGTCTAGCAGGTGTTTTCCGTCTGTTCGGGGTGTGGTTCCAGCATCTCATGCACATGGTTCTGGCACGTCTGAGATGTGGTTCCGGCCGGCCCGACAGGTGTTTCCACAGTGTCCGCCAAGTGGTACTGGCGTAGTTGGCAGATGATTTTGGCATGACCGGCAGGTGGTTCCAGCAAGCCCGGCAGGTGATTCCGAAGTGTTCCCCAACTGGTTGTGGCATAGCCGGCAGGTGATTTTGCGTGTCCGGCAGGTGGTTCTGGCGAGTCGAGCAGGTGGTTCCGGCGTGCTCGGCAGGTGCTTCCGGGGTCATTGGCACGTGGTTCTGGCATATCTGAGAGGTGGTTCCGGCATGCCCGGCAGGTGATTCTGGAGTGTTCGCCAAGTGTTTCCGGCGTGGCCGGCAGGTGATTTTGCATGTCCAGCGGTCGTTCCGGCGGATCGAGCCGGTGGTTCCGGCGTGTCCGGCAGGTGGTTCCGGTCTGTCCGGCAGGTGGTTCTGTGGTGTCCGGCACGAGGTTCAGTCAGAGAGGCTGTGCCGGTATGCCCCTCACGTGATTCCGGCTTGTCCCTGAAGTGGTGCTGGTGTAGCGGGCAGGTGATTTTGGCATGTCCGGCAGGTGGTTCAGGCGAGTTGAGCAGGTGGTTGCGACGTGCTCGGCAGGTGCTTCCGGCGTCTCCGGCACGTGTTTCTGGCACATCTGACTGGTGGTTCCGGCATGCCCAAAAGTTGATTCCGGTCTGTCCGGTAGGTGGTTCCGGCGTGCACGGCACGTGGTTCTGGTACGTGTCAGAGGTGGTTGCGTATGCCCAACAGGTGATTCCGGACTGTCCGCCACGTGCTTCTGGCACGTCTGAGAGGTGGTTCCAACATGCCCGGCAGGTCATTTCGGAGAGTCGTCCAAGTGGTTCTGGCGTAGCCCGCTGGTGATTTTGGCGTGTCCGGCAGGTGGTTCCGCCGTGCTCGGCAGGTGGTTCAGGCATGGCCGTCACGTGTTTCCAGTCTGTCCAGGACGTGTTTCCAGCTTCTCCGGCAGGTGGTTCTGGTACGTCTGAGAGGTGGTTCCGCCATGGCTGGCAGGTGATCCCGGACTGTCCCCCAGGTGGTTCTGGCATAGCCAGCTGTTGATATTGGCCTGTCCGGCAGGTGGTTCCAGCGAGTCGAACAGGTGGCTCCGGCGTTCTTGGCAGGTGGTTCCGGTCTGTCCGGTAGGTGTTTCCGGCGTGTCTGGCACGTGCTTCCTGCACGTCTGAGAGGTGGTTCCGTCATGCGCGGCAGGTGATTCCGGAGTGTCCGCCAGGTGGTTCTGGCGTACCCGGCAGGTGATTTTGGCGTGTCCGGCAGGTGTTTCTGGCGAGTCGAGCAGGTGGCTCCGGCATGCTCGGCAGGTGCTTCCGGCGTCTCCGGCACTTGGTTCTGGTGTGTCTGAGAGCTGCTTCCGGCATGTCCGGCAGATGATTCCGGAGTGTCCGCCAAGTGGTTCTGGCATACCCAGCAGGTGATTTTGGCGTGTCAGGGAGGTGGTACCGGTGAGTCGAGTAGGTGGTTCCGGCGTGCTCAGCAGGTGGTTCAGGCGGTTCTGGCAGGTGGTATCCGTCTGTTCGGGATGTGGTTCCAGCATCTCATGAACACGTTTCTGGCACGTCTGAGATGTGGTTCCAGCCGGCCCGACAGGTGTTTCCGCAGTGTCCGCCAAGCGGTTCTGGCGTAGTTGGCATGTGATTTTGGCATGACTGGCAGGTGGTTCCAACAAGCCTAGCAGGTGATTCCAAAGTGTTCACCAACTGGTTCTGGCGTAGCCGGCAGTTGATTTTTGCGTGTCCGGCAGGTGGTTCTGGCGAGTCGAGCAGGTGGTTCCGGCGTGCTCGGCAGGTGCTTCCAGGATCATTGGCACGTGGTTCTGGCATATCTGAGAGGTGGTTCCGGCATGCCCGACAGGTGATTGCGGAGTGTTCGCCAAGTGTTTCCGGCGTAGCCGGCAGGTGATTTTGCATGTCCAGCGGTCGTTCCGGCGGGTTGAGCCGGTGGTTCCGGCGTGTCCGGCAGGTGGTTCCGGTCTGTCCGGCAGGTGTTTCTGTGGTGTCCGGCACGAGGTTCAGTCTGAGAGGCTGTGCCGGCATGCCCCTCACGTGATTCCGGCTTGTCCCCGAAGTGGTGCTGGTGTAGCGGGCAGGTGATTTTGGCGTGTCCGGCAGGTGGTTCAGGCGAGTAGAGCAGGTGGTTCCGGCGTGCTCGCCTGGTGCTTCCGGGGTCATTGGCACGGGGTTCTGGCATGTCTGAGAGGTGGTTCCTGCATGCCCGGCAAGTGATTCCGGAGTGTTCGCCAAGTGGTTCTGGCATAGTCGGCAGGTGATTTTGGCATGTCCGGCAGGTGGTTCAGGCGAGTTGAGCAGGTGGTTCCAAAGTGCTTGGCAGGTGCTTCCGGCGTCCTCGGCAGGTGGTTCAGGCGGTTCTGGCAGGTGATATCCGTCTGTTCGGGGTGTGGTTCCAGCATCTCATGAACACGTTTCTGGCACGTCTGAGATGTGGTTCCAGCCGGCCCGACAGGTGTTTCCGCAGTGTCCGCCAAGCGGTTCTGGCGTAGTTGGCAGGTGATTTTGGCATGACTGGCAGGTGGTTCCAGCAAGCCTGGCAGGTGATTCCAAAGTGTTCACCAACTGGTTGTGGCGTAGCCGGCAGGTGATTTTTGCGTGATCGGCAGGTGGTTCTGGCGAGTCGAGCAGGTGGTTCCGGCGTGCTCGGCTGGTGCTTCCGGGGTCATTGGCACGGGGTTCTGGCATGTCTGAGAGGTGGTTCCTGCATGCCCGGCAAGTGATTCCGGAGTGTTCGCCAAGTGGTTCTGGCATAGTCGGCAGGTGATTTTGGCATGTCCGGCAGGTGGTTCAGGCGAGTTGAGCAGGTGGTTCCAACGTGCTTGGCAGGTGCTTCCGGCGTCTCCGGCACGTGTTTCTGGCACATCTGACAGGTGGTTCCGGCATGCCCGAAAGGTGATTCCGGTCTGTCCGGTAGGTGGTTCCAGCCTGCACGGCATGTGGTTCTGGTACGTCTCAGAGGTGGTTGCGCATGCCCAACAGGTGATTCCGGACTGTCCGCCACATGGTTCTGGCACGTCTGAGAGGTGGTTCCGGCATGCCCGGCAGGTCATCCCAGAGAGTCCTCCAAGTGGTTCTGGCATAGCACGCAGGTGATTTTGGCGTGTCTGGCAGGTTGTTCCGTTGTGCTTGGCAGGAGGTTCAGGCTTGGCCGGCAGGTGGTTCCAGACTGTCCAGGACGTGTTTCCAGCTTGTCCGGCAGGTGGTTCTGGTATGTCTGAGAGGTGGTTCCGCCATGGCTGGCAGGTGATTCCGGACCGTCCCCCAGGTGGTTCTGGCATAGCCAGCAGTTGATATTGGCCTGTCCGGCAGGTGGTTCCAGCGAGTCGAACAGGTGGCACCGGCGTGCTCGGCAGGTGGTTCCGGTCTGTCCGGTAGGTGATTCCGGCGTGTCCGGCACGTGCTTCCGGCACGTCTGAGTGGTGGTTCCGGCATGCGCGACAGGTGGTTTCGGAGTGTCCGCCAGGTGGTTCTGGCGTACCCGGCAGGTGATTTTGGCGTGTCTGGCAGGCTGCTCCGTTGTGCTTGGCAGGTGGTTCAGGCTTGGCCGGCAGGTGGTTGCAGACTGTCCAGGACGTGTTTCCAGCTTCTCCGGCAGGTGGTTCTGGTACGTCTGAGAGGTGGTTCCGCCATGGCTGGCAGGTGATTCCGGACCGTCCCCCAGGTGGTTCTGGCATAGCCAGCAGTTGATATTGGCCTGTCCGGCAGGTGGTTCCAGCGAGTCGAACAGGTGGCTCCGGCGTGCTCGGCAGGTGGTTCCGGTCTGTCCGCTGGGTGATTCCGGCGTGTCCGGCACGTGCTTCCGGCACGTCTGAGAGGTGGTTCCGGCATGCGCGACAGGTGGTTTCGGAGTGTCCGCCAGGTGGTTCTGGCTTACCCGGCAGGTGATTTGGGCATGTCACATAGGTGGTTCCGGCGAGTCGAGCAGGTGGCTCCGGCTTGCTCCGCAGGTTGTTCAGACGGGTCTGGCAGGTGTTTTCCGTCTGTTCGGGGTGTGGTTCCAGCATCTCATGCACATGGTTCTGGCACGTCTGAGATGTGGTTCCGGCCGGCCCGACAGGTGTTTCCACAGTGTCCGCCAAGTGGTACTGGCGTAGTTGGCAGGTGATTTTGGCATGACCGGAAGGCGGTTCCAGCAAGCCCGGCAGGTGATTCCGAAGTGTTCCCCAACTGGTTGTGGCGTAGCCGGCAGGTGATTTTTGCGTGTCCGGCAGGTGGTTCTGGCGAGTCGAGCAGGTGGTTCCGGCGTGCTCGGCAGGTGCTTCCGGGGTCATTGGCACGTGGTTCTGGCATATCTGAGAGGTGGTTCCGGCATGCCCGGCAGGTGATTCCGGAGTGTTCGCCAAGTGTTTGCGGCGTAGCCTGCAGGTGATTTTGCATGTCCAGCGGTCGTTCCGGCGGGTCGAGCCGGTGGTTCCGGCGTGTCCGGCAGGTGGTTCCGGTCTGTCCGGCAGGTGATTCTGTGGTGTCCGGCACAAGGTTCGGTCTGAGAGGCTGTGCCGGCATGCCCCTCACGTGATTCTGGCTTGTCCCCGAAGTGGTGCTGGTGTAGCGGGCAGGTGATTTTGGCGTGTCCGGCAGGTGGTTCAGGCGAGTTGAGCAGGTGGTTGCGACGTGCTCGGCAGGTGCTTCCGGCGTATCCGGCACTTGGTTCTGGTGTGTCTGAGAGCTGGTTCCGGCATGTCCGGCAGATGATTCCGGAGTGTCCGCCAAGTGGTTCTGGCATACCCAGCAGGTGATTTTGGCGTGTCAGGGAGGTGGTACCGGTGAGTCGAGCAGGTGGTTCCGGCGTGCTCTGCAGGTGGTTCAGGCGGTTCTGGCAGGTGGTATCCGTCTGTTCGGGGTGGGGTTCCAGCATCTCATGAACACGTTTCTGGCACGTCTGAGATGTGGTTCCAGCCGGCCCGACAGGTGTTTCCGCAGTGTCCGCCAAGCGGTTCTGGCGTAGTTGGCAGGTGATTTTCGCATGACTGGCAGGTGGTTCCAGCAAGCCTGGCAGGTGATTCCAAAGTGTTCACCAACTGGTTGTGGCGTAGCCGGCAGGTGATTTTTGCGTGATCGGCAGGTGGTTCTGGCGAGTCGAGCAGGTGGTTCCGGCGTGCTCGGCTGGTGCTTCCGGGGTCATTGGGACGGGGTTCTGGCATGTGTGAGAGGTGGTTCCTGCATGCCCGGCAAGTGATTCCGGAGTGTTCGCCAAGTGGTTCTGGCATAGTCGGCAGGTGATTTTGGCATGTCCGGCAGGTGGTTCAGGCGAGTTGAGCAGGTGGTTCCAACGTGCTTGGCAGGTGCTTCCGGCGTCTCCGGCACGTGTTTCTGGCACATCTGACAGGTGGTTCCGGCATGCCCGAAAGGTGATTCTGGTCTGTCCGGTAGGTGGTTCCAGCCTGCACGGCATGTGGTTCTGGTACGTCTCAGAGGTGGTTGCGCATGCCCAACAGGTGATTCCGGACTGTCCGCCACATGGTTCTGGCACGTCTGAGAGGTGGTTCCGGCATGCCCGGCAGGTCATCCCAGAGAGTCCTCCAAGTGGTTCTGGCATAACACGCAGGTGATTTTGGCGTGTCTGGCAGGTTGTTCCGTTGTGCTTGGCAGGTGGTTCAGGCTTGGCCGGCAGGTGGTTCCAGAATCTCCAGGACGTGTTTCCAGCTTCTCCGGCAGGTGGTTCTGGTACGTCTGAGAGGTGGTTCCGCCATGGCTGGCAGGTGATTCCGGACCGTCCCCCAGGTGGTTCTGGCATAGCCAGCAGTTGATATTGGCCTGTCCGGCAGGTGGTTCCAGCGAGTCGAACAGGTGGCTCCGGAGTGCTCGGCAGGTGGTTCCGGTCTGTGCGGTAGCTGTTTCCGGCGTGTCTGGCACGTGCTTCCGGCACGTCTGAGAGGTGGTTCCTTCATGCGCGGCAGGTGATTCCGGAGTTTCCGCCAGGTGGTTCTGGCGTAGCCGGCAGGTGATTTTGGCGTGTCCGGCAGGTGTTTCTGGCGAGTCGAGCAGGTGGCTCCTGCATGCTCGGCAGGTGCTTCCGGCGTCTCCGGCACTTGGTTCTGGTGTGTCTGAGAGCTGGTTCCGGCATGTCCGGCAGATGATTCCGGAGTGTCCGCCAAGTGGTTCTGGCATACCCAGCAGGTGATTTTGGCGTGTCAGGGAGGTGGTACCGGTGAGTCGAGCAGGTGGTTCCGGCGTGCTCAGCAGGTGGTTCAGGCGGTTCTGGCAGGTGGTATCCGTCTGTTCGGGGTGTGGTTCCAGCATCTCATGAACACGTTTCTGGCACGTCTGAGATGTGGTTCCAGCCGGCCCGACAGGTGTTTCCGCAGTGTCCGCCAAGCGGTTCTGGCGTAGTTGGCAGGTGATTTTGGCATGACTGGCAGGCGGTTCCAGCAAGCCTGGCAGGTGATTCCAAAGTGTTCACCAACTGGTTGTGGCGTAGCCGGCAGGTGATTTTTGCGTGTCCGGCATGTGGTTCTGGCGGGTCGAGCAGGTGGTTCCGGCGTGCTCGGCTGGTGCTTCCGGGGTCATTGGCACGGGGTTCTGGCATGTCTGAGAGGTGGTTCCTGCATGCCCGGCAAGTGATTCCGGAGTGTTCGCCAAGTGGTTCTGGCATAGTCGGCAGGTGATTTTGGCATGTCCGGCAGGTGGTTCAGGCGAGTTGAGCAGGTGGTTCCAACGTGCTTGGCAGGTGCTTCCGGCGTCTCCGGCACGTGTTTCTGGCACATCTGACAGGTGGTTCCGGCATGCCCGAAAGGTGATTCCGGTCTGTCCGGTAGGTGGTTCCAGCCTGCACGGCATGTGGTTCTGGTACGTCTCAGAGGTGGTTGCGCATGCCCAACAGGTGATTCCGGACTGTCCGCCACATGGTTCTGGCACGTCTGAGAGGTGGTTCCGGCATGCCCGGCAGGTCATCCCAGAGAGTCCTCCAAGTGGTTCTGGCATAGCACGCAGGTGATTTTGGCGTGTCTGGCAGGTTGTTCCGTTGTGCTTGGCAGGTGGTTCAGGCTTGGCCGGCAGGTGGTTCCAGACTGTCCAGGACGTGTTTCCAGCTTGTCCGGCAGGTGGTTCTGGTATGTCTGAGAGGTGGTTCCGCCATGGCTGGCAGGTGATTCCGGACCGTCCCCCAGGTGGTTCTGGCATAGCCAGCAGTTGATATTGGACTGTCCGGCAGGTGGTTCCAGCGAGTCGAACAGGTGGCTCCGGCGTGCTCGGCAGGTGGTTCCGGTCTGTCCGCTGGGTGATTCCGGCGTGTCCGGCACGTGCTTCCGGCAAGTCTGAGAGGTGGTTCCGGCATGCGCGACAGGTGGTTTCGGAGTGTCCGGCAGGTGGTTCTGGCGTACCCGGCAGGTGATTTGGGCATGTCACATAGGTGGTTCCGGCGAGTCGAGCAGGTGGCTCCGGCTTGCTCCGCAGGTTGTTCAGACGGGTCTGGCAGGTGTTTTCCGTCTGTTCGGGGTGTGGTTCCAGCATCTCATGCACATGGTTCTGGCACGTCTGAGATGTGGTTCCGGCCGGCCCGACAGGTGTTTCCACAGTGTCCGCCAAGTGGTACTGGCGTAGTTGGCAGGTGATTTTGGCATGACAGGCAGGTGTTTCCAGCACGCCCGGCAGGTGATTCCGAAGTGTTCCCCAACTGGTTGTGGCGTAGCCGGCAGGTGATTTTTGCGTGTCCGGCAGGTGGTTCTGGCGAGTCGAGCAGGTGGTTCCGGCGTGCTCGGCAGGTGCTTCCGGGGTCATTGGCACGTGGTTGTGGCATATCTGAGAGGTGGTTCCGGCATGCCCGGCAGGTGATTCCGGAGTGTTCGCCAAGTGTTTGCGGCGTAGCCGGCAGGTGATTTTGCATGTCCAGCGGTCGTTCCGGCGGGTCGAGCCGGTGGTTCCGGCGTGTCCGGCAGGTGGTTCCGGTCTGTCCGGCAGGTGGTTGTGTGGTGTCCGGCACAAGGTTCAGTCTGAGAGGCTGTGCCGGCATGCCCCTCACGTGATTCCGGCTTGTCCCCGAAGTGGTGCTGGTGTAGCGGGCAGGTGATTTTGGCGTGTCCGGCAGGTGGTTCAGGCGAGTAGAGCAGGTGGTTGCGACATGCTCGGCAGGTGCTTCCGGCGTCTCCGGCACGTGTTTCTGGCACATCTGACTGGTGGTTCCGGCATGCCCAAAAGTTGATTCCAGTCTGTCCGGTAGTTGGTTCCGGCGTGCACGGCACGTGGTTCTGGTACGTCTCAGAGGTGGTTGCGTATGCCCAACAGGTGATTCCAGACTGTCCGCCACGTGCTTCTGGCACGTCTGAGAGGTGGTTCCAACATGCCCGGCATGTCATTTCGGAGAGTCGTCCAAGTGGTTCTGGCGTAGCCCGCAGGTGATTTTGGCGTGTCCGGCAGGTGGTTCCGCCGTGCTCGGCAGGTGGTTCAGGCATGGCCGTCACGTGGTTCCAGTCTGTCCAGGACGTGTTTCCAGCTTCTCCGGCAGGTGGTTCTGGTACGTCTGAGAGGTGGTTCCGCCATGGCTGGCAGGTGATCCCGGACCGTCCCCCAGGTGGTTCTGGCATAGCCAGCAGTTGATATTGGCCTGTCCGGCAGGTGGTTCCAGCGAGTCCAACAGGTGGCTCCGGCGTTCTTGGCAGGTGGTTCCGGTCTGTGCGGTAGGTGTTTCCGGCGTGTCTGGCACGTGCTTCCGGCACGTCTGAGAGGTGGTTCCGTCATGCGCGGCAGGTGATTCCGCAGTGTCCGCCAGGTGGTTCTGGCGTACCCGGCAGGTGATTTTGGCGTGTCCGGCAGGTGTTTCTGGCGAGTCGAGCAGGTGGCTCCGGCATGCCCGGCAGGTGCTTCCGGTGTCTCCGGCACTTGGTTCTGGTGTGTCTGAGAGCTGGTTCCGGCATGTCCGGCAGATGATTCCGGAGTGTCCGCCAAGTGGTTCTGGCATACCCAGCAGGTCATTTTGGCGTGTCAGCGAGGTGGTACCGGTGAGTCGAGCAGGTGGTTCCGGCGTGCTCAGCAGGTGGTTCAGGCGGTTCTGGCAGGTGGTATCCGTCTGTTCGGGATGTGGTTCCAGCATCTCATGAACGCGTTTCTGGCACGTCTGAGATGTGGTTCCAGCCGGCCCGACAGGTGTTTCCGCAGTGTCCGCCAAGCGGTTCTGGCGTAGTTGGCAGGTGATTTTGGCATGACTGGCAGGTGGTTCCAGCAAGCCTGGCAGGTGATTCCAAAGTGTTCACCAACTGGTTGTGGCGTAGCCGGCAGGTGATTTTTGCGTGATCGGCAGGTGGTTCTGGTGAGTCGAGCAGGTGGTTCCGGCGTGCTCAGCTGGTGCTTCCGGGGTCATTGGCACAGGGTTCTGGCATGTCTGAGAGGTGGTTCCTGCATGCCCGGCAAGTGATTCCGGAGTGTTCGCCAAGTGGTTCTGGCATAGTCGGCAGGTGATTTTGGCATGTCCGGCAGGTGGTTCAGGCGAGTTGAGCAGGTGGTTCCAACGTGCTTGGCAGGTGCTTCCGGCGTCTCCGGCACGTGTTTCTGGCACATCTGACAGGTGGTTCCGGCATGCCCGAAAGGTGATTCCGGTCTGTCCGGTAGGTGGTTCCAGCCTGCACGGCATGTGGTTCTGGTACGTCTCAGAGGTGGTTGCGCATGCCCAACAGGTGATTCCGGACTGTCCGCCACATGGTTCTGGCACGTCTGAGAGGTGGTTCCGGCATGCCCGGCAGGTCATCCCAGAGAGTCCTCCAAGTGGTTCTGGCATAACACGCAGGTGATTTTGGCGTGTCTGGCAGGTTGTTCCGTTGTGCTTGGCAGGTGGTTCAGGCTTGGCCGGCAGGTGGTTCCAGACTGTCCAGGACGTGTTTCCAGCTTCTCCGGCAGGTGGTTCTGGTACGTCTGAGAGGTGGTTCCGCCATGGCTGGCAGGCGATTCCGGACCGTCCCCCAGGTGGTTCTGGCATAGCCAGCAGTTGATATTGGCCTGTCCGGCAGGTGGTTCCAGTGAGTCGAACAGGTGGCTCCGGAGTGCTCGGCAGGTGGTTCCGGTCTGTCCGGTAGGTGATTCCGGCTTGTCCGGCACGTGCTTCCGGCACGTCTGAGAGGTGGTTCCGGCATGCGCGACAGGTGGTTTCGGACTGTCCGCCAGGTGATTCTGGCGTACCCGGCAGGTGATTTTGGCGTGTCCGGCAGGTGTTTCTGGCGAGTCGAGCAGGTGGCTCCGGCATGCTCGGCAGGTGCTTCCGGCGTCTCCGGCATGTGGTTCTGGTGTGTCTGAGAGCTGGTTCTGGCATGTCCGGCAGATGATTCCGGAGTGTCCGCCAAGTGGTTCTGGCATACCCGGCTGGTGATTTGGGCATGTCAGGTAGGTGGTTCCGGCGAGTCGGGCAGGTTGCTCCGGCGTGCTCGGCAGGTTGTTCAGTCGGGTCTGGCAGGTGTTTTCCGTCTGTTCGGGGTGTGGTTCCAGCATCTCATGCACATGGTTCTGGCACGTCTGAGAGGTGGTTCCGCCATGGCTGGCATGTGATTCCGGACCGTCCCCCAGGTGGTTCTGGCATAGCCAGCAGTTGATATTGGCCTGTCCGGCAGGTGGTTCCAGCGAGTCGAACAGGTGGCTCCGGCGTTCCTGGCTGGTGGTTCCGGTCTGTCCGGTAGGTGTTTCCGGCGTGTCTGGCACGTGCTTCCGGCACGTCTGAGAGGTGGTTCCGGCATGCGCGGCAGGTGATTCCGTAGTGTCCGCCAGGTGGTTCTGGCATACCCGGCAGGTGATTTTGGCGTGTCCGGCAGGTGTTTCTGGCGAGTCGAGCAGGTGGCTCCGGCATGCTCGGCAGGTGCTTCCGGCGTCTCCGGCACGTGGTTCTGGTGTGTCTGAGAGCTGGTTCCGGCATGTCCGGCAGATGATTCCGGAGTGTCCGCCAAGTGGTTCTGGCATACCCAGCAGGTCATTTTGGCGTGTCAGTGAGGTGGTACCGGTGAGTCAAGCAGGTGGTTCCGGCGTGCTCAGCAGGTGGTTCAGGCGGTTCTGGCAGGTGGTATCCGTCTGTTCGGGGTGTGGTTCCAGCATCTGATGAGCACGTTTCTGGCACGTCTGAGATGTGGTTCCAGCCGGCCCGACAGGTGTTTCCGCAATGTCCGCCAAGCGGTTCTGGCGTAGTTGGCAGGTGATTTTGGCATGACCGGAAGGTGGTTCCAGCAAGCCCGGCAGGTGATTCCGAAGTGTTCCCCAACTGGTTGTGGCGTAGCCGGCAGGTGATTTTTGCGTGTCTGGCAGGTTGCTCCGTTGTGCTTGGCAGGTGGTTCAGGCTTGGCCGGCAGGTGGTTCCAGACTGTCCAGGACGTGTTTCCAGCTTCTCCGGCAGGTGGTTCTGGTACGTCTGAGAGGTGGTTCCGCCATGGCTGGCAGGTGATTCCGGACCGTCCCCCAGGTGGTTCTGGCATAGCCAGCAGTTGATATTGGACTGTCCGGCAGGTGGTTCCAGCGAGTCGAACAGGTGGCTCCGGCGTGCTCGGCAGGTGGTTCCGGTCTGTCCGCTGGGTGATTCCGGCGTGTCCGGCACGTGCTTCCGGCACGTCTGAGAGGTGGTTCCGGCATGCGCGACAGGTGGTTTCGGAGTGTCCGGCAGGTGGTTCTGGCGTACCCGGCAGGTGATTTGGGCATGTCACATAGGTGGTTCCGGCGAGTCGAGCAGGTGGCTCCGGCTTGCTCCGCAGGTTGTTCAGACGGGTCTGGCAGGTGTTTTCCGTCTGTTCGGGGTGTGTTTCCAGCATCTCATGCACATGGTTCTGGCACGTCTGAGATGTGGTTCCGGCCGGCCCGACAGGTGTTTCCACAGTGTCCGCCAAGTGCTACTGGCGTAGTTCGCAGGTGATTTTGGCATGACCGGAAGGTGGTTCCAGCAAGCCCGGCAGGTGATTCCGAAGTGTTCCCCAACTGGTTGTGGCGTAGCCGGCAGGTGATTTTTGCGTGTCCGGCAGGTGGTTCTGGCGAGTCGAGCAGGTGGTTCCGGCGTGCTCGGCAGGTGCTTCCGGGGTCATTGGCACGTGGTTCTGGCATATCTGAGAGGTGGTTCCGGCATGCCCGGCAGGTGATTCCGGAGTGTTCGCCAAGTGTTTGCGGCGTAGCCGGCAGGTGATTTTGCATGTCCAGCGGTCGTTCCGGCGGGTCGAGCCGGTGGTTCCGGCGTGTCCGGCATGTGGTTCCGGTCTGTCCGGCAGGTGATTCTGTGGTGTCCGGCACAAGGTTCAGTCTGAGAGGCTGTGCCGGCATGCCCCTCACGTGATTCTGGCTTGTCCCCGAAGTGGTGCTGGTGTAGCGGGCAGGTGATTTTTGCGTGTCCGGCAGGTGGTTCAGGCGAGTTGAGCAGGTGGTTGCGACGTGCTCGGCAGGTGCTTCCGGCGTATCCGGCACTTGGTTCTGGTGTGTCTGAGAGCTGGTTCCGGCATGTCCGGCAGATGATTCCGGAGTGTCCGCCAAGTGGTTCTGGCATACCCAGCAGGTGATTTTGGCGTGTCAGGGAGGTGGTACCGGTGAGTCGAGCACGTGGTTCCGGCGTGCTCTGCAGGTGGTTCAGGCGGTTCTGGCAGGTGGTATCCGTCTGTTCGGGGTGGGGTTCCAGCATCTCATGAACACGTTTCTGGCACGTCTGAGATGTGGTTCCAGCCGGCCCGACAGGTGTTTCCGCAGTGTCCGCCAAGCGGTTCTGGCGTAGTTGGCAGGTGATTTTCGCATGACTGGCAGGTGGTTCCAGCAAGCCTGGCAGGTGATTCCAAAGTGTTCACCAACTGGTTGTGGCGTAGCCGGCAGGTGATTTTTGCGTGATCGGCAGGTGGTTCTGGCGAGTCGAGCAGGTGGTTCCGGCGTGCTCGGCTGGTGCTTCCGGGGTCATTGGGACGGGGTTCTGGCATGTGTGAGAGGTGGTTCCTGCATGCCCGGCAAGTGATTCCGGAGTGTTCGCCAAGTGGTTCTGGCATAGTCGGCAGGTGATTTTGGCATGTCCGGCAGGTGGTTCAGGCGAGTTGAGCAGGTGGTTCCAACGTGCTTGGCAGGTGCTTCCGGCGTCTCCGGCACGTGTTTCTGGCACATCTGACAGGTGGTTCCGGCATGCCCGAAAGGTGATTCCGGTCTGTCCGGTAGGTGGTTCCAGCCTGCACGGCATGTGGTTCTGGTACGTCTCAGAGGTGGTTGCGCATGCCCAACAGGTGATTCCGGACTGTCCGCCACATGGTTCTGGCACGTCTGAGAGGTGGTTCCGGCATGCCCGGCAGGTCATCCCAGAGAGTCCTCCAAGTGGTTCTGGCATAACACGCAGGTGATTTTGGCGTGTCTGGCAGGTTGTTCCGTTGTGCTTGGCAGGTGGTTCAGGCTTGGCCGGCAGGTGGTTCCAGACTGTCCAGGACGTGTTTCCAGCTTCTCCGGCAGGTGGTTCTGGTACGTCTGAGAGGTGGTTCCGCCATGGCTGGCAGGTGATTCCGGACCGTCCCCCAGGTGGTTCTGGCATAGCCAGCAGTTGATATTGGCCTGTCCGGCAGGTGGTTCCAGCGAGTCGAACAGGTGGCTCCGGAGTGCTCGGCAGGTGGTTCCGGTCTGTGCGGTAGCTGTTTCCGGCGTGTCTGGCACGTGCTTCCGGCACGTCTGAGAGGTGGTTCCTTCATGCGCGGCAGGTGATTCCGGAGTGTCCGCCAGGTGGTTCTGGCGTACCCGGCAGGTGATTTGGGCATGTCACATAGGTGGTTCCGGCGAGTCGAGCAGGTGGCTCCGGCTTGCTCGGCAGGTTGTTCAGACGGGTCTGGCAGGTGTTTTCGGTCTGTTCGGGCTGTGGTTCCAGCATCTCATGAACACGTTTCTGGCACGTCTGAGATGTGGTTCCAGCCGGCCCGACAGGTGTTTCTGCAGTGTCCGCCAAGCGGTTCTGGCGTAGTTGGCATGTGATTTTGGCATGACTGGCAGCTGGTTCCAGCAAGCCTAGCAGGTGATTCCAAAGTGTTCACCAACTGGTTGTGGCGTAGCCGGCAGGTGATTTTAGCGTGTCCGGCAGGTGGTTCTGGCGAGTCGAGCAGGTGGTTCCGGCGTGCTCGGCAGGTGCTTCCGGGATCATTGGCACGTGGTTCTCGCATATCTGAGAGGTGGTTCCGGCATGCGCGACAGGTGGTTTCGGAGTGTCCGCCAGGTGGTTCTGGCGTACCCGGCAGGTGATTTGGGCATGTCACATAGGTGGTTCCGGCGAGTCGAGCAGGTGGCTCCGGCTTGCTCGGCAGGTTGTTCAGACGGGTCTGGCAGGTGTTTTCAGTCTGTTAGGGGTGTGGTTCCAGCATCTCATGCACATGGTTCTGGCACGTCTGTGATGTGGTTCCGGCCGGCCCGACAGGTGTTTCCACATTGTCCGCCAAGTGGTACTGGTGTAATTGGCAGGTGATTTTGGCATGACCGGCAGGTGGTTCCAGCAAGCCCGGCAGGTGATTCCGAAGTGTTCCCCAACTGGTTGTGGCGTAGCCGGCAGGTGATTTTTGCGTGTCCGGCAGGTGGTTCTGGCGAGTCGAGCAGGTGGTTCCGGCGTGCTCGGCAGGTGCTTCCGGGGTCATTGGCACGTGGTTCTGGCATATCTGAGAGGTGGTTCCGGCATGCACGGCAGGTGATTCCGGAGTGTTCGCCAAGTGTTTCCGGCGTAGCCGGCAGGTGATTTTGCATGTCCAGCGGTCGTTCCGGCGGTTCGAGCCGGTGGTTCCGGCGTGTCCGGCAGGTGGTTCCGGTCTGTCCGGCAGGTGGTTCTGTGGTGTCCGGCACGAGGTTCAGTCTGAGAGGCTGTGCCGGCATGCCCCTCACGTGATTCCGGCTTGTCCCCGAAGTGGTGCTGGTGTAGCGGGCAGGTGATTTTGGCGTGTCCGGCAGGTGGTTCAGGCGAGTTGAGCAGGTGGTTGCGACGTGCTCGGCAGGTGCTTCCGGCGTCTCCGGCACGTGTTTCTGGCACATCTGACTGGTGGTTCCGGCATGCCCAAAAGTTGATTCCGGTCTGTCCGGTAGGTGGTTCCGGCGTGCACGGCACGTGGTTCTGGTACGTCTCAGAGGTGGTTGCGTATGCCCAACAGGTGATTCCGGACTGTCCGCCACGTGCTTCTGGCACGTCTGAGAGGTGGTTCCAACATGCCCGGCAGGTCATTTCGGAGAGTCGTCCAAGTGGTTCTGGCGTAGCCCGCAGGTGATTTTGGCGTGTCGGGCAGGTGGTTCCGCCGTGCTCGGCAGGTGGTTCAGGCATGGCCGTCACGTGGTTCCAGTCTGTCCAGGACGTGTTTCCAGCTTCTCCGGCAGGTGGTTCTGGTACGTCTGAGAGGTGGTTCCGCCATGGCTGGCAGGTGATTCCTGACCGTCCCCCAGGTTTTTCTGGCATAGCCAGCAGTTGATATTGGCCTGTCCGGCAGGTGGTTCCAGCGAGTCGAACAGGTGGCTCCGGCGTTCTTGGCAGGTGGTTCCGGTCTGTCCGGTAGGTGATTCCGGCGTGTCCGGCACGTGCTTCCGGCACGTCTGAGAGGTGGTTCCGGCATGCGCGACAGGTGGTTTCGGAGTGTCCGCCAGGTGGTTCTGGCGTACCCGGCAGGTGATTTTGGCGTGTCCGGCAGGTGTTTCTGGCGAGTCGAGCAGGTGGCTCCGGCATGCTCGGCAGGTGCTTCCGGCGTCTCCGGCACGTGGTTCTGGTGTGTCTGAGAGCTGGTTCCGGCATGTCCGGCAGATGATTCCGGAGTGTCCGCCAAGTGGTTCTGGCATACCCGGCTGGTGATTTTGGCATGTCAGGTAGGTGGCTCCGGCGTGCTCGGCAGGTTGTTCAGACGGGTCTGGCAGGTGTTTTCCGTCTGTTCGGGGTGTGGTTCCAGCATCTCATGCACATGGTTCTGGCACGTCTGAGATGTGGTTCCGGCCGGCCCGTCAGGTGTTTCCACAGTGTCCGCCAAGTGGTACTGGCGTAGTTGGCAGGTGATTTTGGCATGACCGGAAGGTGGTTCCAGCAAGCCCGTCAGGTGATTCCGAAGTGTTCCCCAACTGGTTGTGGCGTAGCCGGCAGGTGATTTTTGCGTGTCCGTCAGGTGGTTCTGGCGAGTCGAGCAGGTGGTTCCGGCGTGCTCGGCAGGTGCTTCCGGGGTCATTGGCACGTGGTTCTGGCATATCTGAGAGGTGGTTCCGGCATGCGCGACAGGTGGTTTCGGAGTGTCCGCCAGGTGGTTCTGGCGTACCCGGCAGGTGATTTTGGCGTGTCCGGCAGGTGTTTCTGGCGAGTCGAGCAGGTGGCTCCGGCATGCTCGGCAGGTGCTTCCGGCGACTCCGGCACGTGGTTCTGGTGTTTCTGAGAGCTGGTTCCGGCATGTCCGGCAGATGATTCCGGAGTGTCCGCCAAGTGGTTCTGGCATACCCGGCTGGTGATTTGGGCATGTCAGGTAGGTGGCTCCGGCGTGCTCGGCAGGTTGTTCAGACGGGTCTGGCAGGTGTTTTCCGTCTGTTCGGGCTGTGGTTCCAGCATCTCATGAACACGTTTCTGGCACGTTTGAGATGTGGTTCCAGCCGGCCCGACAGGTGTTTCCGCAGTGTCCGCCAAGCGGTTCTGGCGTAGTTGGCATGTGATTTTGGCATGACTGGCAGCTGGTTCCAGCAAGCCTAGCAGGTGATTCCAAAGTGTTCACCAACTGGTTGTGGCGTAGCCGGCAGGTGATTTTAGCGTGTCCGGCAGGTGGTTCTGGCGAGTCGAGCAGGTGGTTCCGGCGTGCTCGGCAGGTGCTTCCGGGATCATTGGCACGTGGTTCTCGCATATCTGAGAGGTGGTTCCGGCATGCGCGACAGGTGGTTTCGGAGTGTCCGCCAGGTGGTTCTGGCGTACCCGGCAGGTGATTTGGGCATGTCACATAGGTGGTTCCGGCGAGTCGAGCAGGTGGCTCCGGCTTGCTCGGCAGGTTGTTCAGACGGGTCTGGCAGGTGTTTTCAGTCTGTTAGGGGTGTGGTTCCAGCATCTCATGCACATGGTTCTGGCACGTCTGTGATGTGGTTCGCCCGGCCCGACAGGTGTTTCCACATTGTCCGCCAAGTGGTACTGGCGTAATTGGCAGGTGATTTTGGCATGACCGGCAGGTGCTTCCAGCAAGCCCGGCAGGTGATTCCGAAGTGTTCCCCAACTGGTTGTGGCGTAGCCGGCAGGTGATTTTTGCGTGTCCGGCAGGTGGTTCTGGCGAGTCGAGCAGGTGGTTCCGGCGTGCTCGGCAGGTGCTTCCGGGGTCATTGGCACGTGGTTCTGGCATATCTGAGAGGTGGTTCCGGCATGCCCGGCAGGTGATTCCGGAGTGTTCGCCAAGTGTTTCCGGCGTAGCCGGCAGGTGATTTTGCATGTCCAGCGGTCGTTCCGGCGGGTCGAGCCGGTGGTTCCGGCGTGTCCGGCAGGTGGTTCCGGTCTGTCCGGCAGGTGGTTCTGTGGTGTCCGGCACGAGGTTCAGTCTGAGAGGCTGTGCCGGCATGCCCCTCACGTGATTCCGGCTTGTCCCCGAAGTGGTGCTGGTGTAGCGGGCAGGTGATTTTGGCGTGTCCGGCAGGTGGTTCAGGCGAGTTGAGCAGGTGGTTGCGACGTGCTCGGCAGGTGCTTCCGGCGTCTCCGGCACGTGTTTCTGGCACATCTGACTGGTGGTTCCGGCATGCCCAAAAGTTGATTCCGGTCTGTCCGGTAGGTGGTTCCGGCATGCCCGGCACGTGGTTCTGGTACGTCTCAGAGGTGGTTGCGTATGCCCAACAGGTGATTCCGGACTGTCCGCCACGTGCTTCTGGCACGTCTGAGAGGTGGTTCCAACATGCCCGGCAGGTCATTTCGGAGAGTCGTCCAAGTGGTTCTGGCGTAGCCCGCAGGTGATTTTGGCGTGTCCGGCAGGTGGTTCCGCCGTGCTCGGCAGGTGGTTCAGGCATGGCCGTCACGTGGTTCCAGTCTGTCCAGGACGTGTTTCCAGCTTCTCCGGCAGGTGGTTCTGGTACGTCTCAGAGGTGGTTCCGCCATGGCTGGCAGGTGATCCCGGACTGTGCCCCAGGTGGTTCTGGCATAGCCAGCAGTTGATATTGGCCTGTCCGGCAGGTGGTTCCAGCGAGTCGAACAGGTGGCTCCGGCGTTCTTGGCAGGTGGTTCCGGTCTGTCCGGTAGGTGTTTCCGGAGTGTCCGGCACGTGCTTCCGGCACGTCTGAGAGGTGATTCCGGCATGCGCGGCAGGTGATTCCGGAGTGTCCGCCGGGTGGTTCTGGCATACCCGGCAGGTGATTTTGGCGTGTCCGGCAGGTGTTTCTGGCGAGTCGAGCAGGTGGCTCCGGCATGCTCGGCAGGTGCTTCCGGCGTCTCCGGCACTTGGTTCTGGTGTGTCTGAGAGCTGGTTCCGGCATGTCCGGCAGATGATTCCGGAGTGTCCGCCAAGTGGGTCTGGCATACCCAGCAGGTGATTTTGGCGTGTCAGGGAGGTGGTACCGGTGAGTCGAGCAGGTGGTTCCGGCGTGCTCAGCAGGTGGTTCAGGCGGTTCTGGCAGGTGGTATCCGTCTGTTCGGGGTGTGGTTCCAGCATCTCATGAACACGTTTCTGGCACGTCTGAGATGTGGTTCCAGCCGGCCCGACACGTGTCTCCGCAGTGTCCGCCAAGCGGTTCTGGCGTAGTTGGCAGGTGATTTTGGCATGACTGGCAGGTGGTTCCAGCAAGCCTGGCAGGCGATTCCAAAGTGTTCACCAACTGGTTGTGGCGTAGCCGGCAGGTGATTTTTGCGTGATCGGCAGGTGGTTCTGGCGAGTCGAGCAGGTGGTTCCGGCGTGCTCGGCTGGTGCTTCCGGGGTCATTGGCACGGGGTTCTGGCATGTCTGAGAGGTGGTTCCTGCATGTCCGGCAGATGATTCCGGAGTGTCCGCCAAGTGGTTCTGGCATACCCGGCTGGTGATTTGGGCATGTCAGGTAGGTGGTTCCGGCGAGTCGAGCAGGTGGCTCCGGCGTGCTCGGCAGGTTGTTCAGACGGGTCTGGCAGGTGTTTTCCGTCTTTTCGGGGTGTGGTTCCAGCATCTCATGCACATGGTTCTGGCACGTCTGAGATGTGGTTCCGGCCGGCCCGACAGGTGTTTCCACAGTGTCCGCCAAGTGGTACTGGCGTAGTTGGCAGGTGATTTTGGCATGACCGGCAGGTGGTTCCAGCAAGCCCGGCAGGTGATTCCGAAGAGATCCCCAACTGGTTGTGGCGTAGCCGGCAGGTGATTTTTGCGTGTCCGGCAGGTGGTTCTGGCGAGTCGAGCAGGTGGTTCCGGCGTGCTCGGCAGGTGCTTCCGGGGTCATTGGCACGTGGTTCTGGCATATCTGAGAGGTGGTTCCGGCATGCCCGGCAGGTGATTCCGGAGTGTTCGCCAAGTGTTTCCGGCGTAGCCGGCAGGTGATTTTGCATGTCCAGCGGTCGTTCCGGCGGGTCGAGCCGGTGGTTCCGGCGTGTCCGGCAGGTGGTTCCGGTCTGTCCGGCAGGTGGTTCTGTGGTGTCCGGCACGAGGTTCAGTCTGAGAGGCTGTGCCGGCATGCCCCTCACGTGATTCCGGCTTGTCCCCGAAGTGGTGCTGGTGTAGCGGGCAGGTGATTTTGGCGTGTCCGGCAGGTGGTTCAGGCGAGTTGAGCAGGTGGTTGCGACGTGCTCGGCAGGTGCTTCCGGCGTCTCCGGCACGTGTTTCTGGCACATCTGACTGGTGGTTCCGGCATGCCCAAAAGTTGATTCCGGTCTGTCCGGTAGGTGGTTCCGGCGTGCCCGGCACGTGGTTCTGGTACGTCTCAGAGGTGGTTGCGTATGCCCAACAGGTGATTCCGGACTGTCCGCCATGTGCTTCTGGCACGTCTGAGAGGTGGTTCCGACATGCCCGGCAGGTCATTTCGGAGAGTCGTCCAAGTGGTTCTGGCGTAGCCCGCAGGTGATTTTGGCGTGTCCGGCAGGTGGTTCCGCCGTGCTTGGCAGGTGGTTCAGGCATGGCCGTCACGTGGTTCCAGTCTGTCCAGGACGTGTTTCCAGCTTCTCCGGCAGGTGGTTCTGGTACGTCTGAGAGGTGGTTCCGCCATGGCTGGCAGGTGATCCCGGACTGTGCCCCAGGTGGTTCTGGCATAGCCAGCAGTTGATATTGGCCTGTCCGGCAGGTGGTTCCAGCGAGTCGAACAGGTGGCTCCGGCGTTCTTGGCAGGTGGTTCCGGTCTGTCCGGTAGGTGTTTCCGGAGTGTCCGGCACGTGTTTCTGGCACATCTGACGGGTGGTTCCGGCATGCCCGAAAGGTGATTCCGGTCTGTCCGGTAGGTGGTTCCAGCCTGCACGGCACGTGGTTCTGGTACGTCACAGAGGTGGTTGCGTATGCCCAACAGGTGATTCCGGACTGTCCGCCACGTGCTTCTGGCACGTCTGAGAGGTGATTCCAACATGCCCGGCAGGTCATTTCGGAGAGTCGTCCAAGTGGTTCTGGCATAGCCCGCAGGTGATTTTGGCGTGTCCGGCAGGTGGTTCCGCCGTGCTCGGCAGGTGGTTCAGGCTTGGCCGGCAGGTGGTTCCAGACTGTCCAGGACGTGTTTCCAGCTTCTCCGGCAGGTGGTTCTGGTACGTCTGAGAGGTGGTTCCGCCATGGCTGGCAGGTGATTCCGGACCGTCCCCCAGGTGGTTCTGGCATAGCCAGCAGTTGATATTGGCCTGTCCGCCAGGTGGTTCCAGTGAGTCGAACAGGTGGCTCCGGCGTGCTCGGCAGGTGGTTCCGGTCTGTCCGGTAGGTGATTCCGGCGTGTCCGGCACGTGCTTCCGGCACGTGTGAGTGGTGGTTCCGGCATGCGCGACAGGTGGTTTCGGAGTGTCCGCCAGGTGGTTCTGGCGTACCCGGCAGGTGATTTGGGCATGTCACATAGGTGGTTCCGGCGAGTCGAGCAGGTGGCTCCGGCTTGCTCGGCAGGTTGTTCAGACGGGTCTGGCAGGTGTTTTCCGTCTGTTCGGGGTGTGGTTCCAGCATCTCATGCACATGGTTCTGGCACGTTTGAGATGTGCTTCCGGCCAGCCCGACAGGTGTTTCCACAGTGTCCGCCAAGTGGTACTGGCGTAGTTGGCAGGTGATTTTGGCTTGACCGGCATGTGGTTCCAGCAAGCCCGGCAGGTGATTCCGAAGTGTTCCCCAACGGGTTGTGGCGTAGCCGGCAGGTGGTTTTTGCGTGTCCGGCAGGTGGTTCTGGCGAGTCGAGCAGGTGGTTCCGGCGTGCTCGGCAGGTGCTTCCGGGGTCATTGGCACGTGGTTCTGGCATATCTGAGAGGTGGTTCCGGCATGCCCGGCAGGTGATTCCGGAGTGTTCGCCAAGTGTTTCCGGCGTAGCCGGCAGGTGATTTTGCATGTCCAGCGGTCGTTCCGGCGGGTCGAGCCGGTGGTTCCGGCGTGTCCGGCAGGTGGTTCCGGTCTGTCCGGCAGGTGGTTCTGTGGTGTCCGGCACGAGGTTCAGTCTGAGAGGCTGTGCCGGCATGCCCCTCACGTGATTCCGGCTTGTCCCCGAAGTGGTGCTGGTGTAGCGGGCAGGTGATTTTGGCGTGTCCGGCAGGTGGTTCAGGCGAGTTGAGCAGGTGGTTGCGACGTGCTCGGCAGGTGCTTCCGGCGTCTCCGGCACGTGTTTCTGGCACATCTGACTGGTGGTTCCGGCATGCCCAAAAGGTGATTCCGGTCTGTCCGGTAGGTGGTTCCAGCCTGCACGGCATGTGGTTCTGGTACGTCTCAGAGGTGGTTGCGCATGCCCAACAGGTGATTCCGGACTGTCCGCCACATGGTTCTGGCACGTCTGAGAGGTGGTTCCGGCATGCCCGGCAGGTCATCCCAGAGAGTCCTCCAAGTGGTTCTGGCATAACACGCAGGTGATTTTGGCGTGTCTGGCAGGTTGTTCCGTTGTGCTTGGCAGGTGGTTCAGGCTTGGCCGGCAGGTGGTTCCAGACTGTCCAGGACGTGTTTCCAGCTTCTCCGGCAGGTGGTTCTGGTACGTCTGAGAGGTGGTTCCGCCATGGCTGGCAGGTGATTCCGGACCGTCCCCCAGGTGGTTCTGGCATAGCCAGCAGTTGATATTGGCCTGTCTGGCAGGTGGTTCCAGCGAGTCGAACAGGTGGCTCCGGCGTGCTCGGCAGGTGGTTCCGGTCTGTCCGGTAGGTGATTCCGGCGTGTCCGGCACGTGCTTCCGGCACGTCGGAGAGGTGGTTCCGGCATGCGCGACAGGTGATTTCGGAGTGTCCGCCAGGTTGTTCTGGCGTAGCCGGCAGGTGATTTTGGCGTGTCCGGCAGGTGTTTCTGGCGAGTCGTGCAGGTGGCTCCGGCATGCTCGGCAGGTGCTTACGGCATCTCCGGCACGTGGTTCTGGTGTGTCTGAGAGCTGGTTCCGGCATGTCCGGCAGATGATTCCGGAGTGTCCGCCAAGTGGTTCTGGCATACCCGGCTGGTGATTTGGGCATGTCAGGTAGGAGGTTCCGGCGAGTCGAGGAGGTGGCTCCGGCGTGCTCGGCAGGTTGTTCAGACGGGTCTGGCAGGTGTTTTCCGTCTGTTCGGGGTGTGGTTCCAGCATCTCATGCACATGGTTCTGGCACGTCTGAGATGTGGTTCCGGCCGGCCCGACAGGTGTTTCCACAGTGTCCGCCAAGTGGTACTGGCGTAGTTGGCAGGTGATTTTGGCATGACCGGCAGGTGGTTCCAGCAAGCCCGGCAGGTGATTCCGAAGTGTTCCCCAAGTGGTTGTGGCATAGCCGGCAGGTGATTTTGCGTGTCCGGCAGGTGGTTCTGGCGAGTCGAGCAGGTGGTTCCGGCGTGCTCGACAGGTGCTTCCGGGGTCATTGGCACGTGGTTCTGGAATATCTGAGAGGTGGTTCCGGCATGCCCGGCAGGTGATTCCGGAGTGTTCGCCAAGTGTTTCCGGCGTGGCCGGCAGGTGATTTTGCATGTCCAGCGGTCGTTCCGGCGGATCGAGCCGGTGGTTCCGGCGTGTCCGGCAGGTGGTTCTGGTCTGTCCGGCAGGTGGTTCTGTGGTGTCCGGCACGAGGTTCAGTCTGAGAGGCTGTGCCGGTATGCCCCTCACATGATTCGGGCTTGTCCCCGAAGTGGTGCTTCTGTAGCGGGCAGGTGATTTTGGCGTGTCCGGCAGGTGGTTCAGGCGAGTTGAGCAGGTGGTTGCGACGTGCTCGGCAGGTGCTTCCGGCGTCTCCGGCACGTGTTTCTGGCACATCTGACTGGTGGTTCCGGCATGCCCAAATGTTGATTCCGGTCTGTCCGGTAGGTGGTTCCGGCGTGCACGGCACGTGGTTCTGGTACGTCTCAGAGGTGGTTGCGTATGCCCAACAGGTGATTCCGGACTGTCCGCCACGTGCTTCTGGCACGTCTGAGAGGTGGTTCCGACATGCCCGGCAGGTCATTTCGGAGAGTCGTCCAAGTGGTTCTGGCGTAGCCCGCAGGTGATTTTGGCGTGTCCGTCAGGTGGTTCCGCCGTGCTCGGCAGGTGGTTGAGGCATGGCCGTCACGTGGTTCCAGTCTGTCCAGGACGTGTTTCCAGCTTCTCCGGCAGGTGGTTCTGGTACGTCTGAGAGGTGGTTCCGCCATGGCTGGCAGGTGATCCCGGACTGTCCCCCAGGTGGTTCTGGCATAGCCAGCAGTTGATATTGGCCTGTCCGGCAGGTGGTTCCAGCGAGTCGAACAGGTGGCTCCGGCGTCCTTGGCAGGTGGTTCCGGTCTGTCTGGAAGGTGTTTCCGGCGTGTCTGGCACTTGCTTCCGGCACGTCTGAGAGGTGGTTCCGTCATGCGCGACAGGAGATTCTGGAGTGTCCGCCAGGTGGTTCTGGCGTACCCGGCAGGTGATTTTGGCGTGTCCGTCAGGTGTTTCTGGCGAGTCGAGCAGGTGGCTCCGGCATGCTCGGCAGGTGCTTCCGGCGTCTCTGGCACTTGGTTCTGGTGTGTCTGAGAGCTGGTTCCGGCATGTCCGGCAGATGATTCCGGAGTGTCCGCCAAGTGGTTCTGGCATACCCAGCAGGTGATTTTGGCGTGTCAGGGAGGTGGTACCGGTGAGTCGAGCAGGTGGTTCCGGCGTGCTCAGCAGGTGGTTCAGGCGGTTCTGGCAGGTGGTATCCGTCTGTTCGGGGTGTGGTTCCAGCATCTCATGCACACGTTTCTGGCACGTCTGAGATGTGGTTCCAGCCGGCCCGACAGGTGTTTCCGCAGTGTCCGCCAAGCGGTTCTGGCGTAGTTGGCAGGTGATTTTGGCATGACCGGCAGGTGGTTCCAGCAAGCCTGGCAGGCGATTCCAAAGTGTTCACCAACTGGTTGTGGCGTAGCCGGCAGGTGATTTTTGCGTGATCGGCAGGTGGTTCTGGCGAGTCGAGCAGGTGGTTCCGGCGTGCTCGGCTGGTGCTTCCGGGGTCATTGGCACGGGGTTCTGGCATGTCTGAGAGGTGGTTCCTGCATGCCCGGCAAGTGATTCCGGAGTGTTCGCCAAGTGGTTCTGGCATAGTCGGCAGGTGATTTTGGCATGTCCGGCAGGTGGTTCAGGCGAGTTGAGCAGGTGGTTCCAACGTGCTTGGCAGGTGCTTCCGGCGCCTCTGGCACGTGTTTCTGGCACATCTGACAGGTGGTTCCGGCATGCCCGAAAGGTGATTCAGGTCTGTCCGGAAGGTGGTTCCAGCCTGCACGGCATGTGGTTCTGGTACGTCTCAGAGGTGGTTGCGCATGCCCAACAGGTGATTCCGGACTGTCCGCCACATGGTTCTGGCACGTCTGAGAGGTGGTTCCGGCATGCCCGGCAGGTCATCCCAGAGAGTCCTCCAAGTGGTTCTGGCATAACACGCAGGTGATTTTGGTGTGTCTGGCAGGTTGTTCCGTTGTGCGTGGCAGGTGGTTCAGGCTTGGCCGGCAGGTGGTTCCAGACTGTCCAGGACGTGTTTCCAGCTTCTCCGGCAGGTGGTTCTGGTACGTCTGAGAGGCGGTTCCGCCATGGCTGGCAGGTGATTCCGGACCGTCCCCCAGGTGGTTCTGGCATAGCCAGCAGTTGATATTGGCCTGTCCGGCAGGTGGTTCCAGCGAGTCGAACAGGTGGCTCCGGCGTGCTCGGCAGGTGGTTCCGGTCTGTCCGGTAGGTGATTCCGGCGTGTCCGGCATGTGCTTCCGGCACGTCTGAGAGGTGGTTCCGGCATGCGCGACAGGTGATTTCGGAGTGTCCGCCAGGTGGTTCTGGCGTAGCCGGCAGGTGATTTTGGCGTGTCCGGCAGGTGTTTCTGGCGAGTCGAGCAGGTGGCGCCGTCATGCTCGGCAGGTGCTTCCGGCGTCTCCGGCACGTGGTTCTGGTGTGTCTGAGAGCTGGTTCCGGCATGTCCGGCAGATGATTCCGGAGTGTCCGCCAAGTGGTTCTGGCATACCCGGCTGGTGATTTGGGCATGTCAGGTAGGTGGTTCCGGCGAGTCGAGCAGGTGGCTCCGGCGTGCTCGGCAGGTTGTTCAGACGGGTCTGGCAGGTGTTTTCCGTCTGTTCGTGGTGTCGTTCCAGCATCTCATGCACATGGTTCTGGCACGTATGAGATGTGCTTCCGGCCGGCCCGACAGGTGTTTCCACAGTGTCCGCCAAGTGCTACTGGCGTAGTTGGCAGGTGATTTTGGCATGACCGGCAGGTGCTTCCAGCAAGCCCGGCAGGTGATTCCGAAGTGTTCCCCAACTGGTTGTGGCGTAGCCGGCAGGTGATTTTTGCGTGTCCGGCAGGTGGTTCTGGCGAGTCGAGCAGGTGGTTCCGGCGTGCTCGGCAGGTGCTTCCGGGGTCATTGGCACGTGGTTCTGGCATATCTGAGAGGTGGTTCCGGCATGCCCGGCAGGTGATTCCGGAGTGTTCGCCAAGTGTTTCCGGCGTAGCTGGCAGGTGATTTTGCATGTCCAGCGGTCGTTCCGGCGGGTCGAGCCGGTGGTTCCGGCGTGTCCGGCAGGTGGTTCCGGTCTGTCCGGCAGGTGGTTCTGTGGTGTCCGGCACGAGGTTCAGTCTGAGAGGCTGTGCCGGCATGCCCCTCACGTGATTCCGGCTTGTCCCCGAAGTGGTGCTGGTGTAGCGGGCAGGTGATTTTGGCGTGTCCGGCAGGTGGTTCAGGCGAGTTGAGCAGGTGGTTGCGACGTGCTCGGCAGGTGCTTCCGGCGTCTCCGGCACGTGTTTCTGGCACATCTGACTGGTGGTTCCGGCATGCCCAAAAGTTGATTCCGGTCTGTCCGGTAGGTGGTTCCGGCGTGCCCGGCACGTGGTTCTGGTACGTCTCAGAGGTGGTTGCGTATGCCCAACAGGTGATTCCGGACTGTCCGCCACGTGCTTCTGGCACGTCTGAGAGGTGGTTCCAACATGCCCGGCAGGTCATTTCGGAGAGTCGTCCAAGTGGTTCTGGCGTAGCCCGCAGGTGATTTTGGCGTGTCCGGCAGGTGGTTCCGCCGTGCTCGGCAGGTGGTTCAGGCATGGCCGTCACGTGGTTCCAGTCTGTCCAGGACGTGTTTCCAGCTTCTCCGGCAGGTGGTTCTGGTACGTCTGAGAGGTGGTTCCGCCATGGCTGGCAGGTGATCCCGGACTGTGCCCCAGGTGGTTCTGGCATAGCCAGCAGTTGATATTGGCCTGTCCGGCAGGTGGTTCCAGCGAGTCGAACAGGTGGCTCCGGCGTTCTTGGCAGGTGGTTCCGGTCTGTCCGGTAGGTGATTCCGGCGTGTCCGGCACGTGCTTCCGGCACGTGTGAGTGGTGGTTCCGGCATGCGCGACAGGTGGTTTCGGAGTGTCCGCCAGGTGGTTCTGGCGTACCCGGCAGGTGATTTGGGCATGTCACATAGGTGGTTCCGGCGAGTCGAGCAGGTGGCTCCGGCTTGCTCGGCAGGTTGTTCAGACGGGTCTGGCAGGTGTTTTCCGTCTGTTCGGGGTGTGGTTCCAGCATCTCATGCACATGGTTCTGGCACATTTGAGATGTGCTTCCGGCCAGCCCGACAGGTGTTTCCACAGTGTCCGCCAAGTGGTACTGGCGTAGTTGGCAGGTGATTTTGGCTTGACCGGCATGTGGTTCCAGCAAGCCCGGCAGGTGATTCCGAAGTGTTCCCCAACGGGTTGTGGCGTAGCCGGCAGGTGGTTTTTGCGTGTCCGGCAGGTGGTTCTGGCGAGTCGAGCAGGTGGTTCCGGCGTGCTCGGCAGGTGCTTCCGGGGTCATTGGCACGTGGTTCTGGCATATCTGAGAGGTGGTTCCGGCATGCCCGGCAGGTGATTCCGGAGTGTTCGCCAAGTGTTTCCGGCGTAGCCGGCAGGTGATTTTGCATGTCCAGCGGTCGTTCCGGCGGGTCGAGCCGGTGGTTCCGGCGTGTCCGGCAGGTGGTTCCGGTCTGTCCGGCAGGTGGTTCTGTGGTGTCCGGCACGAGGTTCAGTCTGAGAGGCTGTGCCGGCATGCCCCTCACGTGATTCCGGCTTGTCCCCGAAGTGGTGCTGGTGTAGCGGGCAGGTGATTTTGGCGTGTCCGGCAGGTGGTTCAGGCGAGTTGAGCAGGTGGTTGCGACGTGCTCGGCAGGTGCTTCCGGCGTCTCCGGCACGTGTTTCTGGCACATCTGACTGGTGGTTCCGGCATGCCCAAAAGGTGATTCCGGTCTGTCCGGTAGGTGGTTCCAGCCTGCACGGCATGTGGTTCTGGTACGTCTCAGAGGTGGTTGCGCATGCCCAACAGGTGATTCCGGACTGTCCGCCACATGGTTCTGGCACGTCTGAGAGGTGGTTCCGGCATGCCCGGCAGGTCATCCCAGAGAGTCCTCCAAGTGGTTCTGGCATAACACGCAGGTGATTTTGGCGTGTCTGGCAGGTTGTTCCGTTGTGCTTGGCAGGTGGTTCAGGCTTGGCCGGCAGGTGGTTCCAGACTGTCCAGGACGTGTTTCCAGCTTCTCCGGCAGGTGGTTCTGGTACGTCTGAGAGGTGGTTCCGCCATGGCTGGCAGGTGATTCCGGACCGTCCCCCAGGTGGTTCTGGCATAGCCAGCAGTTGATATTGGCCTGTCTGGCAGGTGGTTCCAGCGAGTCGAACAGGTGGCTCCGGCGTGCTCGGCAGGTGGTTCCGGTCTGTCCGGTAGGTGATTCCGGCGTGTCCGGCACGTGCTTCCGGCACGTCGGAGAGGTGGTTCCGGCATGCGCGACAGGTGATTTCGGAGTGTCCGCCAGGTTGTTCTGGCGTAGCCGGCAGGTGATTTTGGCGTGTCCGGCAGGTGTTTCTGGCGAGTCGTGCAGGTGGCTCCGGCATGCTCGGCAGGTGCTTACGGCATCTCCGGCACGTGGTTCTGGTGTGTCTGAGAGCTGGTTCCGGCATGTCCGGCAGATGATTCCGGAGTGTCCGCCAAGTGGTTCTGGCATACCCGGCTGGTGATTTGGGCATGTCAGGTAGGAGGTTCCGGCGAGTCGAGGAGGTGGCTCCGGCGTGCTCGGCAGGTTGTTCAGACGGGTCTGGCAGGTGTTTTCCGTCTGTTCGGGGTGTGGTTCCAGCATCTCATGCACATGGTTCTGGCACGTCTGAGATGTGGTTCCGGCCGGCCCGACAGGTGTTTCCACAGTGTCCGCCAAGTGGTACTGGCGTAGTTGGCAGGTGATTTTGGCATGACCGGCAGGTGGTTCCAGCAAGCCCGGCAGGTGATTCCGAAGTGTTCCCCAAGTGGTTGTGGCATAGCCGGCAGGTGATTTTGCGTGTCCGGCAGGTGGTTCTGGCGAGTCGAGCAGGTGGTTCCGGCGTGCTCGACAGGTGCTTCCGGGGTCATTGGCACGTGGTTCTGGAATATCTGAGAGGTGGTTCCGGCATGCCCGGCAGGTGATTCCGGAGTGTTCGCCAAGTGTTTCCGGCGTGGCCGGCAGGTGATTTTGCATGTCCAGCGGTCGTTCCGGCGGATCGAGCCGGTGGTTCCGGCGTGTCCGGCAGGTGGTTCTGGTCTGTCCGGCAGGTGGTTCTGTGGTGTCCGGCACGAGGTTCAGTCTGAGAGGCTGTGCCGGTATGCCCCTCACATGATTCGGGCTTGTCCCCGAAGTGGTGCTTCTGTAGCGGGCAGGTGATTTTGGCGTGTCCGGCAGGTGGTTCAGGCGAGTTGAGCAGGTGGTTGCGACGTGCTCGGCAGGTGCTTCCGGCGTCTCCGGCACGTGTTTCTGGCACATCTGACTGGTGGTTCCGGCATGCCCAAATGTTGATTCCGGTCTGTCCGGTAGGTGGTTCCGGCGTGCACGGCACGTGGTTCTGGTACGTCTCAGAGGTGGTTGCGTATGCCCAACAGGTGATTCCGGACTGTCCGCCACGTGCTTCTGGCACGTCTGAGAGGTGGTTCCGACATGCCCGGCAGGTCATTTCGGAGAGTCGTCCAAGTGGTTCTGGCGTAGCCCGCAGGTGATTTTGGCGTGTCCGTCAGGTGGTTCCGCCGTGCTCGGCAGGTGGTTGAGGCATGGCCGTCACGTGGTTCCAGTCTGTCCAGGACGTGTTTCCAGCTTCTCCGGCAGGTGGTTCTGGTACGTCTGAGAGGTGGTTCCGCCATGGCTGGCAGGTGATCCCGGACTGTCCCCCAGGTGGTTCTGGCATAGCCAGCAGTTGATATTGGCCTGTCCGGCAGGTGGTTCCAGCGAGTCGAACAGGTGGCTCCGGCGTCCTTGGCAGGTGGTTCCGGTCTGTCTGGAAGGTGTTTCCGGCGTGTCTGGCACTTGCTTCCGGCACGTCTGAGAGGTGGTTCCGTCATGCGCGACAGGAGATTCTGGAGTGTCCGCCAGGTGGTTCTGGCGTACCCGGCAGGTGATTTTGGCGTGTCCGTCAGGTGTTTCTGGCGAGTCGAGCAGGTGGCTCCGGCATGCTCGGCAGGTGCTTCCGGCGTCTCTGGCACTTGGTTCTGGTGTGTCTGAGAGCTGGTTCCGGCATGTCCGGCAGATGATTCCGGAGTGTCCGCCAAGTGGTTCTGGCATACCCAGCAGGTGATTTTGGCGTGTCAGGGAGGTGGTACCGGTGAGTCGAGCAGGTGGTTCCGGCGTGCTCAGCAGGTGGTTCAGGCGGTTCTGGCAGGTGGTATCCGTCTGTTCGGGGTGTGGTTCCAGCATCTCATGCACACGTTTCTGGCACGTCTGAGATGTGGTTCCAGCCGGCCCGACAGGTGTTTCCGCAGTGTCCGCCAAGCGGTTCTGGCGTAGTTGGCAGGTGATTTTGGCATGACCGGCAGGTGGTTCCAGCAAGCCTGGCAGGCGATTCCAAAGTGTTCACCAACTGGTTGTGGCGTAGCCGGCAGGTGATTTTTGCGTGATCGGCAGGTGGTTCTGGCGAGTCGAGCAGGTGGTTCCGGCGTGCTCGGCTGGTGCTTCCGGGGTCATTGGCACGGGGTTCTGGCATGTCTGAGAGGTGGTTCCTGCATGCCCGGCAAGTGATTCCGGAGTGTTCGCCAAGTGGTTCTGGCATAGTCGGCAGGTGATTTTGGCATGTCCGGCAGGTGGTTCAGGCGAGTTGAGCAGGTGGTTCCAACGTGCTTGGCAGGTGCTTCCGGCGCCTCTGGCACGTGTTTCTGGCACATCTGACAGGTGGTTCCGGCATGCCCGAAAGGTGATTCAGGTCTGTCCGGAAGGTGGTTCCAGCCTGCACGGCATGTGGTTCTGGTACGTCTCAGAGGTGGTTGCGCATGCCCAACAGGTGATTCCGGACTGTCCGCCACATGGTTCTGGCACGTCTGAGAGGTGGTTCCGGCATGCCCGGCAGGTCATCCCAGAGAGTCCTCCAAGTGGTTCTGGCATAACACGCAGGTGATTTTGGTGTGTCTGGCAGGTTGTTCCGTTGTGCGTGGCAGGTGGTTCAGGCTTGGCCGGCAGGTGGTTCCAGACTGTCCAGGACGTGTTTCCAGCTTCTCCGGCAGGTGGTTCTGGTACGTCTGAGAGGCGGTTCCGCCATGGCTGGCAGGTGATTCCGGACCGTCCCCCAGGTGGTTCTGGCATAGCCAGCAGTTGATATTGGCCTGTCCGGCAGGTGGTTCCAGCGAGTCGAACAGGTGGCTCCGGCGTGCTCGGCAGGTGGTTCCGGTCTGTCCGGTAGGTGATTCCGGCGTGTCCGGCATGTGCTTCCGGCACGTCTGAGAGGTGGTTCCGGCATGCGCGACAGGTGATTTCGGAGTGTCCGCCAGGTGGTTCTGGCGTAGCCGGCAGGTGATTTTGGCGTGTCCGGCAGGTGTTTCTGGCGAGTCGAGCAGGTGGCGCCGTCATGCTCGGCAGGTGCTTCCGGCGTCTCCGGCACGTGGTTCTGGTGTGTCTGAGAGCTGGTTCCGGCATGTCCGGCAGATGATTCCGGAGTGTCCGCCAAGTGGTTCTGGCATACCCGGCTGGTGATTTGGGCATGTCAGGTAGGTGGTTCCGGCGAGTCGAGCAGGTGGCTCCGGCGTGCTCGGCAGGTTGTTCAGACGGGTCTGGCAGGTGTTTTCCGTCTGTTCGTGGTGTCGTTCCAGCATCTCATGCACATGGTTCTGGCACGTATGAGATGTGCTTCCGGCCGGCCCGACAGGTGTTTCCACAGTGTCCGCCAAGTGCTACTGGCGTAGTTGGCAGGTGATTTTGGCATGACCGGCAGGTGCTTCCAGCAAGCCCGGCAGGTGATTCCGAAGTGTTCCCCAACTGGTTGTGGCGTAGCCGGCAGGTGATTTTTGCGTGTCCGGCAGGTGGTTCTGGCGAGTCGAGCAGGTGGTTCCGGCGTGCTCGGCAGGTGCTTCCGGGGTCATTGGCACGTGGTTCTGGCATATCTGAGAGGTGGTTCCGGCATGCCCGGCAGGTGATTCCGGAGTGTTCGCCAAGTGTTTCCGGCGTAGCCGGCAGGTGATTTTGCATGTCCAGCGGTCGTTCCGGCGGGTCGAGCCGGTGGTTCCGGCGTGTCCGGCAGGTGGTTCCGGTCTGTCCGGCAGGTGGTTCTGTGGTGTCCGGCACGAGGTTCAGTCTGAGAGGCTGTGCCGGCATGCCCCTCACGTGATTCCGGCTTGTCCCCGAAGTGGTGCTGGTGTAGCGGGCAGGTGATTTTGGCGTGTCCGGCAGGTGGTTCAGGCGAGTTGAGCAGGTGGTTGCGACGTGCTCGGCAGGTGCTTCCGGCGTCTCCGGCACGTGTTTCTGGCACATCTGACTGGTGGTTCCGGCATGCCCAAAAGTTGATTCCGGTCTGTCCGGTAGGTGGTTCCGGCGTGCCCGGCACGTGGTTCTGGTACGTCTCAGAGGTGGTTGCGTATGCCCAACAGGTGATTCCGGACTGTCCGCCACGTGCTTCTGGCACGTCTGAGAGGTGGTTCCAACATGCCCGGCAGGTCATTTCGGAGAGTCGTCCAAGTGGTTCTGGCGTAGCCCGCAGGTGATTTTGGCGTGTCCGGCAGGTGGTTCCGCCGTGCTCGGCAGGTGGTTCAGGCATGGCCGTCACGTGGTTCCAGTCTGTCCAGGACGTGTTTCCAGCTTCTCCGGCAGGTGGTTCTGGTACGTCTGAGAGGTGGTTCCGCCATGGCTGGCAGGTGATCCCGGACTGTGCCCCAGGTGGTTCTGGCATAGCCAGCAGTTGATATTGGCCTGTCCGGCAGTTGGTTCCAGCGAGTCGAACAGGTGGCTCCGGCGTTCTTGGCAGGTGGTTCCGGTCTGTCCGGTAGCTGTTTCCGGAGTGTCCGGCACGTGCTTCCGGCACGTCTGAGAGGTGGTTCCGGCATGCGCGGCAGGTGATTCCGGAGTGTCCGGCGGGTGGTTCTGGCATACCCGGCAGGTGATTTTGGCGTGTCCGGCAGGTGTTTCTGGCGAGTCGAGCAGGTGGCTCCGGCATGCTCGGCAGGTGTTTCCGGCGTCTCCGGCACTTGGTTCTGGTGTGTCTGAGAGCTGGTTCCTGCATGTCCGGCAGATGATTCCGGAGTGTCCGCCAAGTGGTTCTGGCATACCCAGCAGGTGATTTTGGCGTGTCAGGGAGGTGGTACCGGTGAGTCGAGCAGGTGGTTCCGGCGTGCTCAGCAGGTGGTTCAGGCGGTTCTGGCAGGTGGTATCCGTCTGTTCGGGGTGTGGTTCCAGCATCTCATGAACACGTTTCTGGCACGTCTGAGATGTGGTTCCAGCCGGCCCGACACGTGTTTCCGCAGTGTCCGCCAAGCGGTTCTGGCGTAGTTGGCAGGTGATTTTGGCATGACTGGCAGGTGGTTCCAGCAAGCCTGGCAGGCGATTCCAAAGTGTTCACCAACTGGTTGTGGCGTAGCCGGCAGGTGATTTTTGCGTGATCGGCAGGTGGTTCTGGCGAGTCGAGCAGGTGGTTCCGGCGTGCTCGGCTGGTGCTTCCGGGGTCATTGGCACGGGGTTCTGGCATGTGTGAGAGGTGGTTCCTGCATGCCCGGCAAGTGATTCCGGAGTGTTCGCCAAGTGGTTCTGGCATAGTCGGCAGGTGATTTTGGCATGTCCGGCAGGTGGTTCAGGCGAGTTGAGCAGGTGGTTCCAACGTGCTTGGCAGGTGCTTCCGGCGTCTCCGGCACGTGTTTCTGGCACATCTGACAGGTGGTTCCGGCATGCCCGAAAGGTGATTCCGGTCTGTCCGGTAGGTGGTTCCAGCCTGCATGGCATGTGGTTCTGGTACGTCTCAGAGGTGGTTGCGCATGCCCAACAGGTGATTCCGGACTGTCCGCCACATGGTTCTGGCACGTCTGCGAGGTGGTTCCGGCATGCCCGGCAGGTCATCCCAGAGAGTCCTCCAAGTGGTTCTGGCATAACACGCAGGTGATTTTGGCGTGTCTGGCAGGTTGTTCCGTTGTGCTTGGCAGGTGGTTCAGGCTTGGCCGGCAGGTGGTTCCAGACTGTCCAGGACGTGTTTCCAGCTTCTCTGGCAGGTGGTTCTGGTACGTCTGAGAGGTGGTTCCGCCATGGCTGGCAGGTGATTCCGGACCGTCCCCCAGGTGGTTCTGGCATAGCCAGCAGTTGATATTGGCCTGTCCGGCAGGTGGTTCCAGCGAGTCAAACAGGTGGCTCCGGCGTGCTCGGCAGGTGGTTCCGGTCTGTCCGGTAGGTGATTCCGGCGTGTCCGGCACGTGCTTCCGGCACGTCGGAGAGGTGGTTCCGGCATGCGCGACAGGTGATTTCGGAGTGTCCGCCAGGTGGTTCTGGCGTAGCCGGCAGGTGATTTTGGCGTGTCCGGCAGGTGTTTCTGGCGAGTCGAGCAGGTGGCGCCGTCATGCTCGGCAGGTGCTTCCGGCGTCTCCGGCACGTGGTTCTGGTGTGTCTGAGAGCTGGTTCCGGCATGTCCGGCAGATGATTCCGGAGTGTCCGCCAAGTGGTTCTGGCATACCCGGCTGGTGATTTGGGCATGTCAGGTAGGTGGTTCCGGCGAGTCGAGCAGGTGGCTCCGGCGTGCTCGGCAGGTTGTTCAGACGGGTCTGGCAGGTGTTTTCCGTCTGTTCGTGGTGTCGTTCCAGCATCTCATGCACATGGTTCTGGCACGTATGAGATGTGCTTCCGGCCGGCCCGACAGGTGTTTCCACAGTGTCCGCCAAGTGCTACTGGCGTAGTTGGCAGGTGATTTTGGCATGACCGGCAGGTGGTTCCAGCAAGCCCGGCAGGTGATTCCGAAGTGTTCCCCAACTGGTTGTGGCGTAGCCGGCAGGTGATTTTTGCGTGTCCGGCAGGTGGTTCTGGCGAGTCGAGCAGGTGGTTCCGGCATGCTCGGCAGGAGCTTCCGGGGTCATTGGCACGTGGTTCTGGCATATCTGAGAGGTGGTTCCGGCATGCCCGGCAGGTGATTCCGGAGTGTTCGCCAAGTGTTTCCGGTGTAGCCGGCAGGTGATTTTGCATGTCCAGCGGTCGTTCCGGCGGGTCGAGCCGGTGGTTCCGGCGTGTCCGGCAGGTGGTTCCGGTCTGTCCGGCAGGTGGTTCTGTGGTGTCCGGCACGAGGTTCAGTCTGAGAGGCTGTGCCGACATGCCCCTCACGTGATTCCGGCTTGTCCCCGAAGTGGTGCTGGTGTAGCGGGCAGGTGATTTTGGCGTGTCCGGCAGGTGGTTCAGGCGAGTTGAGCAGGTGGTTGCGACGTGCTCGGCAGGTGCTTCCGGCGTCTCCGGCACGTGTTCCTGGCACATCTGACTGGTGGTTCCGGCATGCCCAAAAGTTGATTCCGGTCTGTCCAGTAGGTGGTTCCGGCGTGCCTGGCACGTGGTTCTGGTACGTCTCAGAGGTGGTTGCGTATGCCCAACAGGTGATTCCGGACTGTCCGCCACGTGCTTCTGGCACGTCTGAGAGGTGGTTCCAACATGCCCGGCAGGTCATTTCGGAGAGTCGTCCAAGTGGTTCTGGCGTAGCCCGCAGGTGATTTTGGCGTGTCCGGCAGGTGGTTCCGCCGTGCTCGGCAGGTGGTTCAGGCATGGCCGTCACGTGGTTCCAGTCTGTCCAGGACGTGTTTCCAGCTTCTCCGGCAGGTGGTTCTGGTACGTCTGAGAGGTGCTTCCGCCATGGCTGGCAGGTGATCCCGGACCGTCCCCCAGGTGGTTCTGGCATAGCCAGCAGTTGATATTGGCCTGTCCGGCAGGTGGTTCCAGCGAGTCGAACAGGTGGCTCCGGCGTTCTTGGCAGGTGCTTCCGGTCTGTCCGGTAGGTGTTTCCGGAGTGTCCGGCACGTGTTTCTGGCACATCTGACAGGTGGTTCCGGCATGCCCGAAAGGTGATTCCGGTCTGTCCGGTAGGTGGTTCCAGCCTGCACGGCATGTGGTTCTGGTACGTCTCAGAGGTGGTTGCTCATGCCCAACAGGTGATTCCGGACTGTCCGCCACATGGTTCTGGCACGTCTGAGAGGTGGTTCCGGCATGCCCGGCAGGTCATCCGAGAGAGTCCTCCAAGTGGTTCTGGCATAACACGCAGGTGATTTTGGCGTGTCTGGCAGGTTGTTCCGTTGTGCTTCGCAGGTGGTTCAGGCTTGGCCGGCAGGTGGTTCCAGACTGTCCAGGACGTGTTTCCAGCTTCTCCGGCAGGTGGTTCTGGTACGTCTGAGAGGTGGTTCCGCCATGGCTGGCAGGTGATTCCGGACCGTCCCCCAGGTGGTTCTGGCATAGCCAGCAGTTGATATTGGCCTGTCCGGCAGGTGGTTCCAGCGAGTCGAACAGGTGGCTCCGGCGTGCTCGGCAGGTGGTTCCGGTCTGTCCGGTAGGTGATTCCGGCGTGTCCGGCACGTGCTTCCGGCACGTCGGAGAGGTGGTTCCGGCATGCACGACAGGTGATTTCGGAGTGTCCGCCAGGTGGTTCTGGCGTAGCCGGCAGGTGATTTTGGCGTGTCCGGCAGGTGTTTCTGGCGAGTCGAGCAGGTGGCTCCGGCATGCTCGGCAGGTGCTTCCGGCGTCTCCGGCACATGGTTCTGGTGTGTCTGAGAGCTGGTTCCGGCATGTCCGGCAGATGATTCCGGAGTGTCCGCCAAGTGGTTCTGGCATACCCGGCTCGTGATTTTGGCATGTCAGGTAGGTGGTTCCGGCGAGTCGAGCAGGTGGCTCCGGCGTGCTCGGCAGGTTGTTCAGACGGGTCTGGCAGGTGTTTTCCGTCTGTTCGGGGTGTGGTTCCAGCATCTCATGCACATGGTTCTGGCACGTCTGAGATGTGGTTCCGGCCGGCCCGACAGGTGTTTCCACAGTGTCCGCCAAGTGGTACTGGCGTAGTTGGCAGATGATTTTGGCATGACCGGCAGGTGGTTCCAGCAAGCCCGGCAGGTGATTCCGAAGTGTTCCCCAATTGGTTGTGGCATAGCCGGCAGGTGATTTTGCGTGTCCGGCAGGTGGTTCTGGCGAGTCGAGCAGGTGGTTCCGGCGTGCTCGGCAGGTGCTTCCGGGGTCATTGGCACGTGGTTCTGGAATATCTGAGAGGTGGTTCCGGCATGCCCGGCAGGTGATTCCGGAGTGTTCGCCAAGTGTTTCCGGCGTGGCCGGCAGGTGATTTTGCATGTCCAGCGGTTGTTCCGGCGGATCGAGCCGGTGGTTCCGGCGTGTCCGGCAGGTGGTTCCGGTCTGTCCGCCAGGTGGTTCTGTGGTGTCCGGCACGAGGTTCAGTCTGAGAGGCTGTGCCGGTATGCCCCTCACATGATTCGGGCTTGTCCCCGAAGTGGTGCTGGTGTAGCGGGCAGGTGATTTTGGCGTGTCCGGCAGGTGGTTCAGGCGAGTTGAGCAGGTGGTTGCGACGTGCTCGGCAGGTGCTTCCGGCGTCTCCGGCACGTGTTTCTGGCACATCTGACTGGTGGTTCCGGCATGCCCAAATGTTGATTCCGGTCTGTCCGGTAGGTGGTTCCGGCGTGCACGGCACGTGGTTCTGGTACGTCTCAGAGGTGGTTGCGTATGCCCAACAGGTGATTCCGGACTGTCCGCCACGTGCTTCTGGCACGTCTGAGAGGTGGTTCCGACATGCCCGGCAGGTCATTTCGGAGAGTCGTCCAAGTGGTTCTGGCGAAGCCCGCAGGTGATTTTGGCGTGTCCGGCAGGTGGTTCCGCCGTGCTCGGCAGGAGGTTGAGGCATGGCCGTCACGTGGTTCCAGTCTGTCCAGGACGTGTTTCCAGCTTCTCCGGCAGGTGGTTCTGGTACGTCTGAGAGGTGGTTCCGCCATGGCTGGCAGGTGATCCCGGACTGTCCCCCAGGTGGTTCTGGCATAGCCAGCAGTTGATATTGGCCTGTCCGGCAGGTGGTTCCAGCGAGTCGAACAGGTGGCTCCGGCGTCCTTGACAGGTGGTTCCGGTCTGTCCAGAAGGTGTTTCCGGCGTGTCTGGCACTTGCTTCCGGCACGTCTGTGAGGTGGTTCCGTCATGCGCGACAGGAGATTCCGGAGTGTCCGCCAGGTGGTTCTGGCGTACCCGGCAGGTGATTTTGGCGTGTCCGGCAGGTGTTTCTGGCGAGTCGAGCAGGTGGCTCCGGCATGCTCGGCAGGTGCTTCCGGCGTCTCCGGCACTTGGTTCTGGTGTGTCTGAGAGCTGCTTCCGGCATGTCCGGCAGATGATTCCGGAGTGTCCGCCAAGTGGTTCTGGCATACCCAGCAGGTGATTTTGGCGTGTCAGGGAGGTGGTACCGGTGAGTCGAGCAGGTGGTTCCGGCGTGCTCAGCAGGTGGTTCAGGCGGTTCTGGCAGGTGGTATCCGTCTGTTCGGGGTGTGGTTCCAGCATCTCATGCACACGTTTCTGGCACGTCTGAGATGTGGTTCCAGCCGGCCCGACAGGTGTTTCCGCAGTGTCCGCCAAGCGGTTCTGGCGTAGTTGGCAGGTGATTTTGGCATGACCGGCAGGTGGTTCCAGCAAGCCCGGCAGGTGATTGCGAAGTGTTCCCCAACTGGTTGTGGCGTAGCCGGCAGGTGATTTTTGCGTGTCGGCAGGTGGTTCTGGCGAGTCGAGCAGGTGGTTCCGGCGTGCTCGGCTGGTGCTTCCGGGGTCATTGGCACGGGGTTCTGGCATGTCTGAGAGGTGGTTCCGGCATGCCCGGCAGATGATTCCGGAGTGTCCGCCCAGTGGTTCTGGCATACCCGGCTGGTGATTCTGGCATGTCAGGTAGGTGGTTCCGGCGAGTCGAGCAGGTGGCTCCGGCGTGCTCGGCCGGTTGTTCTGACGGGTCTGGCAGGTGTTTTCCGTCTGTTCGGGGTGTGGTTCCAGCATCTCATGCACATGGTTCTGGCACGTCTGAGATGTGGTTCCGGCATGCCCGGCAGGTGATTCCGGAGTGTTCGCCAAGTGTTTCCGGCGTGGCCGGCAGGTGATTTTGCATGTCCAGCAGTCGTTTCGGCGGGTCGAGCCGGTGGTTCCGGCGTGTCCGGCAGGTGGTTCCGGTCTGTCCGGCAGGTGGTTCTGTGGTGTCCGGCACAAGGTTCAGTCTGAGAGGCTGTGCCGGCATGCCCCTCACGTGATTCCGGCTTGTCCCCGAAGTGGTGCTGGTGCAGCGGGCAGGTGATTTTGGCATGTCCGGCAGGTGGTTCAGGCGAGTTGAGCAGGTGGTTGCGACGTGCTCGGCAGGTGCTTCCGGCGTCTCCGGCACGTGTTTCTGGCACATCTGACTGGTGGTTCCGGCATGCCCGGCAGGTGATTCCGGTCTGTCCGGTAGGTGGTTCCGGCGTGCATGGCACGTGGTTCTGCTACGTGTCAGAGGTGGTTGCGTATGCCCAACAGGTGATTCCGGACTGTCCGCCACGTGCTTCTGGCACGTCTGAGAGGTGGTTCCAACATGCCCGGCAGGTCATTTCGGAGAGTCGTCCAAGTGGTTCTGGCGTTGCCCGCAGGTGATTTTCGCGTGTAGGGCAGGTGGTTCCGCCGTGCTCGGCAGGTGGTTCAGGCATGGCCGTCACGTGGTTCCAGTCTGTCCAGGACGTGTTTCCAGCTTCTCCGGCAGGTGGTTCTGGTACGTCTGAGAGGTGGTTCCGCCATGGCTGGCAGGTGATCCCGGACTGTCCCCCAGGTGGTTCTGGCATAGCCAGCAGTTGATATTGGCCTGTCCGGCAGGTGGTTCCAGGGAGTCGAACAGGTGGCTCCGGCGTTCTTGGCAGGTGGTTCCAGTCTGTCCGGTAGGTGTTTCCGGCGTGTCTGGCACGTGCTTCCTGCACGTCTGAGAGGTGGTTCCGTCATGCGCGGCAGGTGATTCCGGAGTGTCTGCCAGGTTGTTCTGGCGTACCCGGCAGATGATTTTGGCGTGTCCGGCAGGTGTTTCTGGCGAGTCGAGCAGGTGGCTCCGGCATGCTCGGCAGGTGCTTCCGGCGTCTCCGGCACTTGGTTCTGGTGTGTCTGAGAGCTGGTTCCGGCATGTCCGGCAGATGATTCCGGAGTGTCCGCCAAGTGGTTCTGGCATACCCAGCAGGTGATTTTGGCGTGTCAGGGAGGTGGTACCGGTGAGTCGAGCAGGTGGTTCCGGCGTAATCAGCAGGTGGTTCAGGCGGTTCTGGCAGGTGGTATCCGTCTGTTCGGGGTGTGGTTCCAGCATCTCATGCACACGTTTCTGGCACGTCTGAGATGTGGTTCCAGCCGGCCCGACAGGTGTTTCCGCAGTGTCCGCCAAGCGGTTCTGGCGTAGTCGGCAGGTGATTTTCGCATGACTGGCAGGTGGTTCCAGCAAGCCTGGCAGGTGATTCCAAAGTGTTCACCAACTGGTTGTGGCATAGCCGGCAGGTGATTTTTGCGTGATC
Organism: Equus przewalskii; assembly: GCF_037783145.1. Lineage (NCBI taxonomy): Eukaryota > Metazoa > Chordata > Mammalia > Perissodactyla > Equidae > Equus > Equus przewalskii. Next base: position 52,672 of record NW_027228021.1, read on the forward strand.
GGCAGGTGGTTCTGGCGAGTCGAGCAGGTGGTTCCGGCGTGCTCGGCTGGTGCTTCCGGGGTCATTGGCACGGGGTTCTGGCATGTGTGAGAGGTGGTTCCTGCATGCCCGGCAAGTGATTCCGGAGTGTTCGCCAAGTGCTTCTGGCATAGTCGGCAGGTGATTTTGGCATGTCCGGCAGGTGGTTCAGGCGAGTTGAGCAGGTGGTTCCAACGTGCTTGGCAGGTGCTTCCGGCGTCTCCGGCACGTGTTTCTGGCACATCTGACAGGTGGTTCCGGCATGCCCGAAAGGTGATTCCGGTCTGTCCGGTAGGTGGTTCCAGCCTGCACGGCATGTGGTTCTGGTACGTCTCAGAGGTGGTTGCGCATGCCCAACAGGTGATTCCGGACTGTCCGCCACATGGTTCTGGCACGTCTGAGAGGTGGTTCCGGCATGCCCGGCAGGTCATCCCAGAGAGTCCTCCAAGTGGTTCTGGCATAACACGCAGGTGATTTTGGCGTGTCTGGCAGGTTGTTCCGTTGTGCTTGGCAGGTGGTTCAGGCTTGGCCGGCAGGTGGTTCCAGACTGTCCAGGACGTGTTTCCAGCTTCTCCGGCAGGTGGTTCTGGTACGTCTGAGAGGTGGTTCCGCCATGGCTGGCAGGTGATTCCGGACCGTCTCCCAGGTGGTTCTGGCATAGCCAGCAGTTTATATTGGCCTGTCCGGCAGGTGGTTCCAGCGAGTCGAACAGGTGGCTCCGGCGTGCTCGGCAGGTGGTTCCAGTCTGTCCGGTAGGTGATTCCGGCGTGTCCGGCACGTGTTTCCGGCACGTCTGAGAGGTGGTTCCGGCATGCGCGACAGGTGGTTTTGGAGTGTCCGCCAGGTGGTTCTGGCGTACCCGGCAGGTGATTTGGGCATGTCACATAGGTGGTTCCGGCGAGTCGAGCAGGTGGCTCCGGCTTGCTCGGCAGGTTGTTCAGACGGGTCTGGCTGGTGTTTTCCGTCTGTTCGGGGTGTGGTTCCAGCATCTCATGCACATGGTTCTGGCACGTCTGAGATGTGGTTCCGGCCGTCCCGACAGGTGTTTCCACAGTGTCCGCCAAGTGGTACTGGCGTAGTTGGCAGGTGATTTTGGCATGACCGGAAGGTGGTTCCAGCAAGCCCGGCAGGTGATTCCGAAGTGTTCCCCAACTGGTTGTGGCGTAGCCGGCAGGTGATTTTTGCGTGTCCGGCAGGTGGTTCTGGCGAGTCGAGCAGGTGGTTCCGGCGTGCTCTGCAGGTGCTTCCGGGGTCATTGGCACGTGGTTCTCGCATATCTGAGAGGTGGTTCCGGCATGCCCGGCAGGTGATTCCGGAGTGTTCGCCAAGTGTTTCCGGCGTTGCCGGCAGGTGATTTTGCATGTCCAGCGGTTGTTCCGGCGGGTCGAGCCGGTGGTTCCGGCGTGTCCGGCAGGTGGTTCCGGTCTGTGCGGCAGGTGGTTCTGTGGTGTCCGACACAAGGTTCAGTCTGAGAGGCTGTGCCGGCATGCCCCTCACGTGATTCCGGTTTGTCCCCGAAGTGGTGCTGGTGTAGCGGGCAGGTGATTTTGGCGTGTCCGGCAGGTGGTTCAGGCGAGTTGAGCAGGTGGTTGCGACATGCTCGGCGGGTGCTTCCGGCGTCTCCGGCACGTGTTTCTGGCACATCTGACTGGTGGTTCCGGCATGCCCAAAAGTTGATTCCGGTCTGTCCAGTAGGTGGTTCCGGCGTGTACGGCACGTGGTTCTGGTACGTCTCAGAGGTGGTTGCGTATGCCCAACAGGTGATTCCGGACTGTCCGCCACGTGCTTCTGGCACGTCTGAGAGGTGGTTCCAACATGCCCGGAAGGTCATTTCGGAGAGTCGTCCAAGTGGTTCTGGCGTAGCCCGCAGGTTATTTTGGCGTGTCCGGCAGGTGGTTCCGCCGTGCTCGGCAGGTGGTTCAGGCATGGCCGTCACGTGGTTCCAGTCTGTCCAGGACGTGTTTCCAGCTTCTCCGGCAGGTGGTTGTGGTACGTCTGAGAGGTGGTTCCGCCATGGCTGGCAGGTGATTCCGGACCGTCCCCCAGGTGGTTCTGTCATAGCCAGCAGTTGATATTGGCCTGTCCGGCAGGTGGTTCCAGCGAGTCGAACAGGTGGCTCCGGCGTGCTCGGCAGGTGGTTCCGGTCTGTCCGGTAGGTGATTCCGGCGTGTCCGGCACGTGCTTCCGGCACGTCTGAGTGGTGGTTCCGGCATGCGCGACAGGTGGTTTCGGACTGTCCGCCAGGTGGTTCTGGCGTACCTGGCAGGTGATTTTGGCGTGTCCGGCAGGTGTTTCTGGCGAGTCGAGCAGGTGGCTCCGGCATGCTCGGCAGGTGCTTCCGGCGTCTCCAGCACGTGGTTCTGGTGTGTCTGAGAGGTGGTCCCGGCATGTCCGGCAGAGGATTCCGGAGTATCCACCAAGTGGTTCTGCATACCCGGCTGGTGATTTGGGCATGTAAGGTAGGTGCTTCCCGCGATTCGAGCAGGTGGCTCCGGCGTGCTCGGCAGGTTGTTCAGTCGGGTCTGGCAGGTGTTTTCCGTCTGTTCGGGGTGTGGTTCCGGCATCTCATGCACATGGTTCTGGCACGTCTGAGATGTGGTTCCGGCCGGCCCGACAGGTGTTTCCACAGTGTCCGCCAAGTGGTACTGGCGTAGTTGGCAGGTGATTTTGGCATGACCGGAAGGTGGTTCCAGCAAGCCCGGCAGGTGATTCCGAAGTGTTCCCCAACTGGTAGTGGCGTAGCCGGCAGGTGATTTTTGCGTGTCCGGCAGGTGGTTCTGGCGAGTCGAGCAGGTGGTTCCGGCGTGCTCGGCAGGTGCTTCCGGGGTCATTGGCACGTGGTTCTGGCATATCTGAGAGGTGGTTCCGGCATGCCCGGCAGCTGATTCCGGAGTGTTCGCCAAGTGTTTGCGGCGTAGCCGGCAGGTGATTTTGCATGTCCAGCGGTCGTTCCGGCGGGTCGAGCCGGTGGTTCTGGCGTGTCCGGCAGGTGGTTCCGGTCTGTCCGGCAGGTGGTTCTGTGGTGTCCGGCACGAGGTTCAGTCTGAGAGGCTGTGCCGGCATGCCCCTCACGTGATTCCGGCTTGTCCCCGAAGTGGTGCTGGTGTAGATGGCAGGTGATTTTGGCATGTCCGGCAGGTGGTTCAGGCGAGTTGAGCAGGTGGTTGCGACGTGCTCGGCAGGTGCTTCCGGGGTCTCCGGCACGTGTTTCTGGCACATCTGACTGGTGGTTCCGGCATGCCCAAAAGTTGATTCCGGTCTGTCCGGTAGGTGGTTCCGGCATGCGCGACAGGTGGTTTTGGAGTGTCCGCCAGGTGGTTCTGGCGTACCCGGCAGGTGATTTGGGCATGTCACATAGGTGGTTCCGGCGAGTCGAGCAGGTGGCTCCGGCTTGCTCGGCAGGTTGTTCAGACGGGTCTGGCAGGTGTTTTCCGTCTGTTCGGGGTGTGGTGCCAAAATCTCATGCACATGGTTCTGGCACGTCTGAGATGTGGTTCCGGCCGGCCCGACAGGTGTTTCCGCAGTGTCCGCCAAGCGGTTCTGGCGTAGTTGGCAGGTGATTTTGGCATGACTGGCAGGTGGTTCCAGCAAGCCTGGCAGGTGATTCCAAAGTGTTCACCAACTGGTTGTGGCGTAGCCGGCAGGTGATTTTTGCGTGATCGGCAGGTGGTTCTGGCGAGTCGAGCAGGTGGTTCCGGCGTGCTCGGCTGGTGCTTCCGGGGTCATTGGCACGGGGTTCTGGCATGTGTGAGAGGTGGTTCCTGCATGCCCGGCAAGTGATTCCGGAGTGTTCGCCAAGTGGTTCTGGCATAGTCGGCAGGTGATTTTGGCATGTCCGGCAGGTGGTTCAGGCGAGTTGAGCAGGTGGTTCCAACGTGCTTGGCAGGTGCTTCCGGCGTCTCCGGCACGTGTTTCTGGCACATCTGACAGGTGGTTCCGGCATGCCCAAAAGGTGATTCCGGTCTGTCCGGTAGGTGGTTCCAGCCTGCACGGCATGTGATTCTGGTACGTCTCAGAGGTGGTTGCGCAGGCCCAACAGGTGATTCCGGACTGTCCGCCACATGGTTCTGGCACGTCTGAGAGGTGGTTCCGCCGTGGCTGGCAGGTGATTCCGGACCGTCCCCCAGGTGGTTCTGGCATAGCCAGCAGTTGATATTGGCCTGTCCGGCAGGTGGTTCCAGCGAGTCTAACAGGTGTCTCCGGCGTGCTCGGCAGGTTGTTCCGGTCTGTCCGGTAGGTGATTCCGGCGTGTCCGGCACGTGCTTCCGGCACGTCTGAGAGGCGGTTCCGGCATGCGCGACGGGTGGTTTTGGAGTGTCCGCCAGGTGGTTCTGGCGTACCCGGCAGGTGATTTTGGCGTGTCCGGCAGGTGTTTCTGGCGAGTCGAGCAGGTGGCTCCGGCATGCTCGGCAGGTGCTTCCGGCGTCTCCGGTACGTGGTTGTGGTGTGTCTGAGAGCTGGTTCCGGCATGTCCGGCAGATGATTCCGGAGTGTCCGCCAAGTGGTTCTGGCATACCCGGCTGGTGATTTGGGCATGTCAGGTAGGTGGCTCCGGCGTGCTCGGCAGGTTGTTCAGACGGGTCTGGCAGGTGTTTTCCATCTGTTCGGGCTGTGGTTCCAGCATATCATGCACATGGTTCTGGCACGTCTGAGATGTGGTTCCGGCCGGCCCGACAGGTGTTTCCACAGTGTCCGCCAAGTGGTACTGGCGTAGTTGGCAGGTGATTTTGGCATGACCGGCAGGTGGTTCCAGCAAGCCCGGCAGGTGATTCCGAAGTGTTCCCCAACTGGTTGTGGCGTAGCCGGCAGGTGATGTTTGCGTGTCCGGCAGGTGGTTCTGGCGAGTCGAGCTGGTGGTTCCGGCGTGCTCGGCAGGTGCTTCCGGGGTCATTGGCACGTGGTTCTGGCATATCTGAGAGGTGGTTCCGGCATGCCCGGCAGGTGATTCCGGAGTGTTCGCCAAGTGTTTCCGGCGTAGCCGGCAGGTGATTTTGCATGTCCATCGGTCGTTCCGGCGGGTCGAGCCGGTGGTTCCAGCGTGTCCGGCATGTGGTTCCGGTCTGTCCGGCAGGTGGTTCTGTGGTGTCCGGCACGAGGTTTAGTCTGAGAGGCTGTGCCGGCATGCCCCTCACGTGATTCCGGCTTGTCCCCGAAGTGGTGCTGGTGTAGCGGGCAGGTGATTTTGGCGTGTCCGGCAGGTGGTTCAGGCGAGTTGAGCAGGTGGTTGCGACGTGCTCGGCAGGTGCTTCCGGCGTCTCCGGCACGTGTTTCTGGCACATCTGACTGGTGGTTCCGGCATGCCCAAAAGTTGATTCCGGTCTGTCCGGTAGGTGGTTCCGGCATGCACGGCACGTGGTTCTGGTCCGTCTCAGAGGTGGTTGCGTATGCCCAACAGGTGATTCCGGACTGACCGCCACGTGCTTCTGGCACGTCTGAGAGGTGGTTCCAACATGCCCGGCAGGTCATTTCGGAGAGTCGTCCAAGTGGTTCTGGCGTAGCCCGCAGGTGATTTTGGCGTGTCGGGCAGGTGGTTCCGCCGTGCTCGGCAGGTGGTTCAGGCATGGCCGTCACGTGGTTCCAGACTGTCCAGGACGTGTTTCCAGCTTCTCCGGCAGGTGGTTCTGGTACGTCTGAGAGGTGGTTCCGCCATGGCTGGCAGGTGATTCCTGACCGTCCCCCAGGTTTTTCTGGCATAGCCAGCAGTTGATATTGGCCTGTCCGGCAGGTGGTTCCAGCGAGTCGAACAGGTGGCTCCGGCGTGCTCGGCAGGTGGTTCCGGTCTGTCCGGTGGGTGATTCCGGCGTGTCCGGCACGTGCTTCCGGCACGTCTGAGAGGTGGTTCCGGCATGCGCGACGGGTGGTTTCGGAGTGTCCGCCAGGTGGTTCTGGCGTACCCGGCAGGTGATTTTGGCGTGTCCGGCAGGTGTTTCTGGCGAGTCGAGCAGGTGGATCCGGCATGCTCGGCAGGTGCTTCCGGCGTCTCCGGCACGTGGTTCTGGTGTGTCTGAGAGCTGGTTCCGGCATGTCCGGCAGATGATTCCGGAGTGTCCGCCAAGTGGTTCTGGCATACCCGGCTGGTGACTTGGGCATGTCAGGTAGGTGGCTCCGGCGTGCTCGGCAGGTTGTTCAGACGGGTCTGGCAGGTGTTTTCCGTCTGTTCGGGCTGTGGTTCCAGCATATCATGCACATGGTTCTGGCACGTCTGAGATGTGGTTCCGGCCGGCCCGACTGGTGTTTCCACAGTGTCCGCCAAGTGGTACTGGCGTAGTTGGCAGGTGATTTTGGCATGACCGGCAGGTGGTTCCAGCAAGCCCGGCAGGTGATTCCGAAGTGTTCCCCAACTGGTTGTGGCGTAGCCGGCAGGTGATTTTTGCGTGTCCGGCAGGTGGTTCTGGCGAGTCGAGCAGGTGGTTCCGGCGTGCTCGGCAGGTGCTTCCGTGGTCATTTGCACGTGGTTCTGGCATATCTGAGAGGTTGTACCGGCATGCCCGGCAGCTGATTCCGGAGTGTTCCCCAAGTGTTTCTGGCTTAGCCGGCAGGTGATTTTGCATGTCCAGCGGTCGTTCCGGCGGGTCGAGACGGTGGTTCCGGCGTGTCCGGCAGGTGGTTCCGGTCTGTCCGGCAGGTGGTTCTGTGGTGTCCGGCACGAGGTTTAGTCTGAGAGGCTGTGCCGGCATGCCCCTCACGTGATTCCGGCTTGTCCCCGAAGAGGTTCTGGCGTAGCCCGCAGGTGATTTTGGCGTGTCCGGCAGGTGCTTCTGCCGTGCTCGGCAGGTGGTTCAGGCATGGCCGTCACGTGGTTCCAGTCTGTCCAGGACGTGTTTCCAGCTTCTCCGGCAGGTGGTTCTGGTACATCTGAGAGGTGGTTCCGCCATGGCTGGCAGGTGATCCCGGACTGTCCCCCAGGTGGTTCTGGCATAGCCAGCAGTTGATATTGGCCTGTCCGGCAGGTGGTTCCAGCGAGTCGAACAGGTGGCTCCGGCGTTCTTGGCAGGTGGTTCCGGTCTGTCCGGTAGGTGTTTCCGGCGTGTCTGGCACGTGCTTCCGGCACGTCTGAGAGGTGGTTCCGGCATGCGCGGCAGGTGATTCCGGAGTGTCCGCCAGGTGGTTCTGGCGTAGCCGGCAGGTGATTTTGGCGTTTCCATCAGGTGTTCCTGGCGAGTCGAGCAGGTGGCTCCGGCATGCTCGGCAGGAGCTTCCGGCGTCTCCGGCACTTGGTTCTGGTGTGTCTGAGAGCTGGTTCCGGCATGTCCGGCAGATGATTCCGGAGTGTCCGCCAAGTGGTTCTGGCATACCCAGCAGGTGATTTTGGCGTGTGAGGGACGTGGTACCTGTGAGTCGAGCAGGTGGTTCCGGCATGCTCAGCAGGTGGTTCAGGCGGTTCTGGCAGGTGGTATCCGTCTGTTCGGGGTGTGGTTCCAGCATCTCCTGAACACGTTTCTGGCACGTCTGAGATGTGGTTCCAGCCGGCCCGACAGGTGTTTCCGCAGTGTCCGCCAAGCGGTTCTGGCGTAGTTGGCAGGTGATTTTGGCATGACTGGCAGGTGGTTCCAACAAGCCTAGCAGGTGATTCCAAAGTGTTCACCAACTGGTTCTGGCGTAGCCGGCAGGTGATTTTTGCGTGTCCGGCAGGTGGTTCTGGCGAGTCGAGCAGGTGGTTCCGGCGTGCTCGGCAGGTGCTTCCGGGATCATTGGCACGTGGTTCTGGCATATCTGAGAGGTGGTTCCGGCATGCCCGACAGGTGATTCCGGAGTGTTCGCCAAGTGTTTCCGGCGTAGCCGGCAGGTGATATTGCATGTCCAGCGGTCGTTCCGGCGGGTCGAGCCGGTGGTTCCGGCGTGTCCGGCAGGTGGTTACGGTCTGTCCGGCAGGTGGTTCTGTGGTGTCCGGCACGAGGTTCAGTCTGAGAGGCTGTGCCGGGACGCCCCTCACGTGATTCCGGCTTGTCCCCGAAGTGGTGCTGGTGTAGCGGGCAGGTGATTTTGGCGTGTCCGGCAGGTGATCAGGCGAGTCGAGCAGGTGGTTCCGGCGTGCTCGGTTGGTGCTTCCGGGGTCATTGGCACGGGGTTCTGGCATGTCTGAGAGGTGGTTCCTGCATGCCCGGCAAGTGATTCCGGAGTGTTCGCCAAGTGGTTCTGGCATAGTCGGCAGGTGATTTTGGCATGTCCGGCAGGTGGTTCAGGCGAGTTGAGCAGGTGGTTCCAACGTGCTTGGCAGGTGCTTCCGGCGTCTCCGGCACGTGTTTCTGGCACATCTGACAGGTGGTTGCGGCATGCCCGAAAGGTGATTCCGGTCTGTCCGGTAGGTGGTTCCAGCCTGCACGGCATGTGGTTCTGGTACGTCTCAGAGGTGGTTGCGCATGCCCAACAGGTGATTCCGGACTGTCCGCCACATGGTTCTGGCACGTCTGAGAGGTGGTTCCGGCATGCCCGGCAGGTCATCCCAGAGAGTCCTCCAAGTGGTTCTGGCATAACACGCAGGTGATTTTGGCGTGTCTGGCAGGTTGTTCCGTTGTGCTTGGCAGGTGGTTCAGGCTTGGCCGGCAGGTGGTGCCAGACTGTCCAGGACGTGTTTCCAGCTTCTCCGGCAGGTGGTTCTGGTACGTCTGAGAGGTGGTTCCGCCATGGCTGGCAGGTGATTCCGGACCGTCCCCCAGGTGGTTCTGGCATAGCCAGCAGTTGATATTGGCCTGTCCGGCAGGTGGTTCCAGCGAGTCGAACAGGTGGCTCCGGCGTGCTCGGCAGGTGGTTCTGGTCTGTCCGGTAGGTGATTCCGGCGTGTCTGGCACGTGCTTCCGGCACGTCTGAGAGGTGGTTCCGGCATGCGCGACAGGTGGTTTTGGAGTGTCCGCCAGGTGGTTCTGGCGTACCCGGCAGGTGATTTGGGCATGTCACATAGGTGGTTCCGGCGAGTCGAGCAGGTGGCTCCGGCTTGCTCGGCAGGTTGTTCAGACGGGTCTGGCAGGTGTTTTCCGTCTGTTAGGGGTGTGGTTCCAGCATCTCATGCACATGGTTCTGGCACGTCTGAGATGTGGTTCCGGCCGGCCCGACAGGTGTTTCAACAGTGTCCGCCAAGTGGTACTGGTGTAGTTGGCAGGTGATTTTGGCGTGTCCGGCAGGTGGTTCAGGCGAGTTGAGCCGGTGGTTGCGACGTGCTCGGCAGGTGCTTCCGGCGTCTCCGGCACGTGTTTCTGGCACATCTGACTGGTGGTTCCGGCATGCCCAAAAGTTGATTCCGGTCTGTCCGGTAGGTGGTTCCGGCGTGCACGGCACGTGGTTCTGGTACGTCTCAGAGGTGGTTGCGTATGCCCAACAGGTGATTCCGGACTGACCGCCACGTGCTTCTGGCACGTCTGAGAGGTGGTTCCACCATGCCCGGCAGGTCATTTCGGAGAGTCGTCCAAGTGGTTCTGGCGTAGTCCGCAGGTGATTTTGGCGTGTCCGGCAGGTGGTTCCGCCGTGCTCGGCAGGTGGTTCAGGCATGGCCGTCACGTGGTTCCAGTCTGTCCAGGACGTGTTTCCAGCTTCTCCGGCAGGTGGTTCTGGTACGTCTGAGAGGTGCTTCCGCCATGGCTGGCTGGTGATCCCGGACTGTCCCCCAGGTGGTTCTGGCATAGCCAGCAGTTGATATTGGCCTGTCCGGCAGGTGGTTCCAGCGAGTCCAACAGGTGGCTCCGGCGTGCTCAGCAGGTGGTTCCGGTCTGTCCGGTAGGTGATTCCGGCGTGTCCGGCACGTGCTTCCGGCACTTCTGAGAGGTGGTTCCGTCATGCGCGACAGGTGATTCCGGAGTGTCCGCCAGGTGGTTCTGGCGTACCCGGCAGGTGATTTTGGCGTGTAAGGCAGGTGTTTCTGGCGAGTCGAGCAGGTGGCTCCGGCATGCTCGGCAGGTGCTTCCGGCGTCTCCGGCACTTGGTTCTGGTGTGTCTGAGAGCTGGTTCGGGCATGTCCGGCAGATGATTCCGGACTGTCCGCCAAGTGGTTCTGGCATACCCAGCAGGTGATTTTGGCGGGTCCGGCAGGTGTTTCTGGCGAGTCGAGCAGGTGGTTCCGGCGTGCTCGGCTGGTGCTTCCGGGGTCATTGGCACAGGGTTCTGGCATGTCTGAGAGGTGGTTCCTGCATGCCCGGCCAGTGATTCCGGAGTGTCCGCCAAGTGGTTCTGGCATAGTCGGCAGGTGATTTTGGCATGTCCGGCAGGTGGTTCAGGCGAGTTGAGCAGGTGGTTCCAAAGTGCTTGGCAGGTGCTTCCGGCGTCTCCGGCACGTGGTTCTGGTGTGTCTGAGAGCTGGTTCCGGCATGTCCGGCAGATGATTCCGGAGTGTCCGCCAAGTGGTTCTGGCATACCCGGCTGGTGATTTGGGCATGTCATGTAGGTGGCTAAGGCGTGCTCGGCAGGTTGTTCAGACGGGTCTGGCAGGTGATTTCCGTCTGTTCGTGGTGTGGTTCCAGCATCTCATGCACATGGTTCTGGCACGTCTGAGATGTGGTTCCGGCCGGCCCGACAGGTGTTTCCACAGTGTCCGCCAAGTGGTACTGGCGTAGTTGGCAGGTGATTTTGGCATGACCGGCAGGTGGTTCCAGCAAGCCCGGCAGGTGATTCCGAAGTGTTCCCCAACTGGTTGTGGCGTAGCCGGCAGGTGATTTTTGCGTGTCCGGCAGGTGGTTCTGGCGAGTCGAGCAGGTGGTTCCGGCGTGCTCGGCAGGTGCTTCCGGGGTCATTGGCACGTGGTTCTGGCATATCTGAGAGGTGGTTCCGGCATGCCCGGCAGGTGATTCCGGAGTGTTCGCCAAGTGTTTCCGGCGTAGCTGGCAGGTGATTTTGCATGTCCAGCGGTCGTTCCGGCGGGTCGAGCCGGTGGTTCCGGCGTGTCCGGCAGGTGGTTCCGGTCTGTCCGGCAGGTGGTTCTGTGGTGTCCGGCACGAGGTTCAGTCTGAGAGGCTGTGCCGGCATGCCCCTCACGTGATTCCGGTTTGTCCCCGAAGTGGTGCTGGTGTAGCGGGCAGGTGATTTTGGCGTGTCCGGCAGGTGGTTCAGGCGAGTTGAGCAGGCGGTTGCCACGTGCTCGGCAGGTGCTTCCGGCGTCTCCGGCACGTGTTTCTGGCACATCTGACTGGTGGTTCCGGCATGCCCAAAAGTTGATTCCGGTCTGTCCGGTAGGTGGTTCCGGCGTGCACGGCACGTGGTTCTGGTACGTCTCAGAGGTGGTTGCGTATGCCCAACAGGTGATTCCGGACTGTCCGCCACGTGCTTCTGGCACGTCTGAGAGGTGGTTCCAACATGCCCGGCAGGTCATTTCGGAGAGTCGTCCAAGTGGTTCTGGCGTACCCGTCAGGTGATTTTGGCGTGTCCGGCAGGTGTTTCTGGCGAGTCGAGCAGGTGGCTCCGGCATGCTCGGCAGGTGCTTCCGGCGTCTCCGGCACGTGGTTCTGGTGTGTCTGAGAGCTGGTTCCGGCATGTCCGGCAGATGATTCCGGAGTGTCCGCCAAGTGGTTCTGGCATACCCAGCAGGTGATTTTGGCGTGTCAGGGAGGTGGTACCGGTGAGTCGAGCAGGTGGTTCCGGCGTGCTCAGCAGGTGGTTCAGGCGGTTCTGGCAGGTGGTATCCGTCTGTTCGGGGTGTGGTTCCAGCATCTCATGAACACGTTTCTGGCACGTCTGAGATGTGGTTCCAGCCGGCCCGACAGGTGTTTCCGCAGTGTCCGCCAAGCAGTTCTGGCGTAGTTGGCAGGTGATTTTGGCATGACTGGCAGGTGGTTCCAGCAAGCCTGGCAGGTGATTCCAAAGTGTTCACCAACTGGTTGTGGCGTAGCCGGCAGGTGATTTTGCGTGATCGGCAGGTGGTTCTGGCGAGTCGAGCAGGTGGTTCCGGCGTGCTCGGCTGGTGCTTCCGGGGTCATTGGCACGGGGTTCTGGCATGTGTGAGAGGTGGTTCCTGCATGCCCGGCAAGTGATTCCGGAGTGTTCGCCAAGTGGTTCTGGCATAGTCGGCAGGTGATTTTGGCATGTCCGGCAGGTGGTTCAGGCGAGTTGAGCAGGTGGTTCCAACGTGCTTGTCAGGTGCTTCCGGCGTCTCCGGCACGTGTTTCTGGCACATCTGACAGGTGGTTCCGGCATGCCCGAAGGGTGATTCCGGTCTGTCCGGTAGGTGGTTCCAGCCTGCACGGCATGTGGTTCTGGTACGTCTCAGAGGTGGTTGCGCATGCCCAACAGGTGATTCCGGACTGTCCGCCACATGGTTCTGGCACGTCTGAGAGGTGGTTCCGCCATGGCTGGCAGGTGATTCCGGACTGTCCCACAGGTGGTTCTGGCATAGCCAGCAGTTGATATTGGCCTGTCCGGCAGGTGGTTCCAGCGAGTCGAACAGGTGGCTCCGTCGTGCTCGGCAGGTGGTTCCGGTCTGTCCGGTAGGTGATTCCGGCGTGTCCGGCACCTGCTTCCGGCACGTCTGAGAGGTGGTTCCGGCATGCGCGACAGGCGATTTCGTAGTGTCCGCCAGGTGGTTCTGGCGTACCCAGCAGGTGATTTTGGCATGTCCTGCAGGTGGTTCAGGCGAGTTGAGCAGGTTGTTCCAACGTGCTTGGCAGGTGCTTCCGGCGTCTCCGGCACGTGTTTCTGGCACATCTGACTGGTGGTTCCGGCATGCCAAAAAGTTGATTCCCGTCTTTCCGGTAGGTGGTTCCAGAATGCACGGCACGTGGTTCTGGTACGTGTCAGAGGTGGTTGCGTATGCCCAACAGGTGATTCCGGACTGTCCACCACGTGCTTCTGGCACGTCTGAGAGGTGGTTCCAACATGCACGGCAGGTCATTTCGGAGAGTCGTCCAAGTGGTTCTGGCGTAGCCCGGAGGTGATTGTGGCGTGTCCGGCAGGTGGTTCAGGCATGGGCGTCACGTGGTTCCTGTCTGTCCAGGACGTGTTTCCACCTTCTCCGGCAGGTGGTTCTGGTACGTCTGAGAGGTGGTTCCGCCATGGCTGGCAGGTGATCCCGGACTGTCCACCAGGTGGTTCTGGCATAGCCAGCAGTTGATATTGGCCTGTCCGGCAGGTGGTTCCAGCGAGTCGAACAGGTGGCTCCGGCGTGCTCGGCAGGTGGTTCCGGTCTGTCCGGTAGGAGATTCCGGCGTGTCCGGCACGTGCTTCCGGCACGTCTGAGAGGTGGTTCCGGCATGCGCGACAGGTGATTTCGGAGTGTCCGCCAGGTGGTTCTGGCGTACCCGGCAGGTGATTTTGGCGTGTCCGGCAGGTGTTTCTGACGAGTCGAGCAGGTGGCTCCGGCATGCTCGGCAGGTGCTTCCGGCGTCTCCGCCACATGGTTGTGGTGTGTCTGAGAGCTGGTTCCGGCATGTCCGGCAGATGATTCCGGAGTGTCCGCCAAGTGGTTCTGGCATACCCGGCTGGTGATTTGGGCATGTCAGGTAGGTGGCTCCGGCGTGCTCGGCAGGTTGTTCAGACGGGTCTGGCAGGTGTTTTCCGTCTGTTCGGGGTGTGGTTCCAGCATCTCATGAACACGTTTCTGGCACGTTTGAGATGTGGTTCCAGCCGGCCCGACAGGTGTTTCCGCAGTGTCCGCCAAGCGGTTCTGGCGTAGTTGGCATGTGATTTTGGCATGACAGGCAGGTGGTTCCAGCAAGCCTAGCAGGTGATTCCAAAGTGTTCACCAACTGGTTGTGGCGTAGCCGGCAGGTGATTTTAGCGTGATCGGCAGGTGGTTCTGGCGAGTCGAGCAGGTGGTTCCGGCGTGCTCGGCAGGTGCTTCCGGGATCATTCGCGCGTGGGTCTCGCATATCTGAGAGGTGGTTCCGGCATGCGCGACAGGTGGTTTCGGAGTGTCCGCCAGGTGGTTCTGGCGTACCCGGCAGGTGATCTGGGCATGTCACATAGGTGGTTCCGGCGAGTCGAGCAGGTGGCTCCGGCTTGCTCGTCAGGTTGTTCAGACGGGTCTGGCAGGTGTTTTCCGTCTGTTCGGGGTGTGGTTCCAGCATCTCATGCACATGGTTCTGGCACGTCTGAGATGTGGTTCCGGCCGGCCCGACAGGTGTTTCCACAGTGTCCGCCAAGTGGTACTGGCGTAGTTGGCAGGTGATTTTGGCAGGACCGGCAGGTGGTTCCAGCAAGCCCAGCAGGTGATTCTGAAGTGTTCTCCAAATGTTTGTGGCGTAGCCGGCAGGTGATTTTTGCGTGTCCGGCAGGTGGTTCTGGCGAGTCGAGCAGGTGGTTCCGGCGTGCTCGACAGGTGCTTCCGGGGTCATTGGCACGTGGTTCTGGCATATCTGAGAGGTGGTTCCGGCATGCCCGGCAGGTGATTCCGGAGTGTTCGCCAAGTGTTTCTGGCGTAGCCGGCAGGTGATTTTGCATGTCCAGCGGTCGTTCCGGCGGGTCTAGCCTTGGTTCCGGCTTGTCCGGCAGGTGGTTCCGGTCTGTCCGGCAGGTGGTTCTGTGGTGTCCGGCACGAGGTTCAGTCTGAGAGGCTGTGCCAGCATGCCCCTCACGTGATTCCGGTTTGTCCCCGAAGTGGTGCTGGTGTAGCGGGCAGGTGATTTTGGCGTGTCCGGCAGCAGGTTCAGGCGAGTTGAGCAGGCGGTTGCCACGTGCTCGGCAGGTGCTTCCGGCGTCTCCGGCACGTGTTTCTGGCACATCTGACTGGTGGTTCCGGCATGCCCAAAAGTTGATTCCGGTCTGTCCGGTAGGTGGTTCCGGCGTGCACTGCACGTGGTTCTGGTACGTCTCAGAGGTGGTTGCGTATGCCCAACAGGTGATTCCGGACTGTCCGCCACGTGCTTCTGGCACGTCTGAGAGGTGGTTCCAACATGCCCGGCAGGTCATTTCGGAGAGTCGTCCAAGTGGTTCTGGCGTACCCGGCAGGTGATTTTGGCGTGTCCGGCAGGTGTTTCTGGCGAGTCGAGCAGGTGGCTCCGGCATGCTCGGCAGGTGCTTCCGGCGTCTCCGGCACGTGGTTCTGGTGTGTCTGAGAGCTGGTTCCGGCATGTCCGGCAGATGATTCCGGAGTGTCCGCCAAGTGGTTCTGGCATAACCAGCAGGTGATTTTGGCGTGTCAGGGAGGTGGTACCGGTGAGTCGAGCAGGTGGTTCCGGCGTGCTCAGCAGGTTGTTCAGGCGGTTCTGGCAGGTGGAATCCGTCTGTTCGGGGTGTGGTTCCAGCATCTCATGAACACGTTTCTGGCACGTCTGAGATGTGGTTCCAGCCGGCCCGACAGGTGTTTCCGCAGTGTCCGCCAAGCGGTTCTGGCGTAGTTGGCAGGTGATTTTGGCATGACTGGCAGGTGGTTCCAGCAAGCCTGGCAGGTGATTCCAAAGTGTTCACCAACTGGTTGTGGCGTAGCCGGCAGGTGATTTTTGCGTGATCAGCAGGTGGTTCTGGCGAGTCGAGCAGGTGGTTCCGGCGTGCTCGGCTGGTGCTTCCGGGGTCATTGGCACGGGGTTCTGGCATGTCTGAGAGGTGGTTCCTGCATGCCCGGCAAGTGATTCCGGAGTGTTCGCCAAGTGGTTCTGGCATAGTCGGCAGGTGATTTTGGCATGTCCGGCAGGTGGTTCAGGCGAGTTGAGCAGGTGGTTCCAACGTGCTTGGCAGGTGCTTCCGGCGTCTCCGGCACGTGTTTCTGGCACATCTGACAGGTGGTTCCGGCATGCCCAAAAGGTGATTCCGGTCTGTCCGGTAGGTGGTTCCAGCCTGCACGGCATGTGATTCTGGTACGTCTCAGAGGTGGTTGCGCAGGCCCAACAGGTGATTCCGGACTGTCCGCCACATGGTTCTGGCACGTCTGAGAGGTGGTTCCGCCGTGGCTGGCAGGTGATTCCGGACCGTCCCCCAGGTGGTTCTGGCATAGCCAGCAGTTGATATTGGCCTGTCCGGCAGGTGGTTCCAGCGAGTCTAACAGGTGTCTCCGGCGTGCTCGGCAGGTTGTTCCGGTCTGTCCGGTAGGTGATTCCGGCGTGTCCGGCACGTGCTTCCGGCACGTCTGAGAGGCGGTTCCGGCATGCGCGACGGGTGGTTTTGGAGTGTCCGCCAGGTGGTTCTGGCGTACCCGGAAGGTGATTTTGGCGTGTCCGGCAGGTGTTTCTGGCGAGTCGAGCAGGTGGCTCCGGCATGCTCGGCAGGTGCTTCCGGCGTCTCCGGTACGTGGTTGTGGTGTGTCTGAGAGCTGGTTCCGGCATGTCCGGCAGATGATTCCGGAGTGTCCGCCAAGTGGTTCTGGCATACCCGGCTGGTGATTTGGGCATGTCAGGTAGGTGGCTCCGGCGTGCTCGGCAGGTTGTTCAGACGGGTCTGGCAGGTGTTTTCCATCTGTTCGGGCTGTGGTTCCAGCATATCATGCACATGGTTCTGGCACGTCTGAGATGTGGTTCCGGCCGGCCCGACAGGTGTTTCCACAGTGTCCGCCAAGTGGTACTGGCGTAGTTGGCAGGTGATTTTGGCATGACCGGCAGGTGGTTCCAGCAAGCCCGGCAGGTGATTCCGAAGTGTTCCCCAACTGGTTGTGGCGTAGCCGGCAGGTGATTTTTGCGTGTCCGGCAGGTGGTTCTGGCGAGTCGAGCTGGTGGTTCCGGCGTGCTCGGCAGGTGCTTCCGGGGTCATTGGCACGTGGTTCTGGCATATCTGAGAGGTGGTTCCGGCATGCCCGGCAGGTGATTCCGGAGTGTTCGCCAAGTGTTTCCGGCGTAGCCGGCAGGTGATTTTGCATGTCCAGCGGTCGTTCCGGCGGGTCGAGCCGGTGGTTCCGGCGTGTCCGGCATGTGGTTCCGGTCTGTCCGGCAGGTGGTTCTGTGGTGTCCGGCACGAGGTTTAGTCTGAGAGGCTGTGCCGGCATGCCCCTCACGTGATTCCGGCTTGTCCCCGAAGTGGTGCTGGTGTAGCGGGCAGGTGATTTTGGCGTGTCCGGCAGGTGGTTCAGGCGAGTTGAGCAGGTGGTTGCGACGTGCTCGGCAGGTGCTTCCGGCGTCTCCGGCACGTGTTTCTGGCACATCTGACTGGTGGTTCCGGCATGCCCAAAAGTTGATTCCGGTCTGTCCGGTAGGTGGTTCCGGCGTGCACGGCACGTGGTTCTGGTCCGTCTCAGAGGTGGTTGCGTATGCCCAACAGGTGATTCCGGACTGACCGCCACGTGCTTCTGGCACGTCTGAGAGGTGGTTCCAACATGCCCGGCAGGTCATTTCGGAGAGTCGTCCAAGTGGTTCTGGCGTAGCCCGCAGGTGATTTTGGCGTGTCGGGCAGGTGGTTCCGCCGTGCTCGGCAGGCGGTTCAGGCATGGCCGTCACGTGGTTCCAGACTGTCCAGGACGTGTTTCCAGCTTCTCCGGCAGGTGGTTCTGGTACGTCTGAGAGGTGGTTCCGCCATGGCTGGCAGGTGATTCCTGACCGTCCCCCAGGTTTTTCTGGCATAGCCAGCAGTTGATATTGGCCTGTCCGGCAGGTGGTTCCAGCGAGTCGAACAGGTGGCTCCGGCGTGCTCGGCAGGTGGTTCCGGTCTGTCCGGTGGGTGATTCCGGCGTGTCCGGCACGTGCTTCCGGCACGTCTGAGAGGTGGTTCCGGCATGCGCGACGGGTGGTTTCGGAGTGTCCGCCAGGTGGTTCTGGCGTAGCCGGCAGGTGATTTTGGCGTGTCCGGCAGGTGTTCCTGGCGAGTCGAGCAGGTGGCTCCGGCACGCTCGGCAGGTGCTTCCGGCGTCTCCGGCACGTGGTTCTGGTGTGTCTGAGAGCTGGTTCCGGCATGTCCGGCAGATGATTCCGGAGTGTCCGCCAAGTGGTTCTGGCATACCCAGCAGGTGATTTTGGCGTGTGAGGGACGTGGTACCTGTGAGTCGAGCGGGTGGTTCCGGCATGCTCAGCAGGTGGTTCAGGCGGTTCTGGCAGGTGGTATCCGTCTGTTCGGGGTGTGGTTCCAGCATCTCCTGAACACGTTTCTGGCACGTCTGAGATGTGGTTCCAGCCGGCCCGACAGGTGTTTCCGCAGTGTCCGCCAAGCGGTTCTGGCGTAGTTGGCAGGTGATTTTGGCATGACTGGCAGGTGGTTCCAACAAGCCTAGCAGGTGATTCCAAAGTGTTCACCAACTGGTTCTGGCGTAGCCGGCAGGTGATTTTTGCGTGTCCGGCAGGTGGTTCTGGCGAGTCGAGCAGGTGGTTCCGGCGTGCTCGGCAGGTGCTTCCGGGATCATTGGCACGTGGTTCTCGCATATCTGAGAGGTGGTTCCGGCATGCCCGACAGGTGATTCCGGAGTGTTAGCCAAGTGTTTCCGGCGTAGCCGGCAGGTGATTTTGCATGTCCAGCGGTCGTTCCGGCGGGTTGAGCCGGTGGTTCCTGCTTGTCCGGCAGGTGGTTCCGGTCTGTCCGGCAGGTGGTTCTGTGGTGTCCGGCACGAGGTTCAGTCTGAGAGGCTGTGCCGGCATGCCCCTCACGTGATTCCGGCTTGTCCCCGAAGTGGTGCTGGTGTAGCGGGCAGGTGATTTTGGCGTGTCCGGCAGGTGATCAGGCGAGTCGAGCAGGTGGTTCCGGCGTGCTCGGTTGGTGCTTCCGGGGTCATTGGCACGGGGTTCTGGCATGTCTGAGAGGTGGTTCCTGCATGCCCGGCAAGTGATTCCGGAGTGTTCGCCAAGTGGTTCTGGCATAGTCGGCAGGTGATTTTGGCATGTCCGGCAGGTGGTTCAGGCGAGTTGAGCAGGTGGTTCCAACGTGCTTGGCAGGTGCTTCCGGCGTCTCCGGCACGTGTTTCTGGCACATCTGACAGGTGGTTGCGGCATGCCCGAAAGGTGATTCCGGTCTGTCCGGTAGGTGGTTCCAGCCTGCACGGCATGTGGTTCTGGTACGTCTCAGAGGTGGTTGCGCATGCCCAACAGGTGATTCCGGACTGTCCGCCACATGGTTCTGGCACGTCTGAGAGGTGGTTCCGGCATGCCCGGCAGGTCATCCCAGAGAGTCCTCCAAGTGGTTCTGGCATAACACGCAGGTGATTTTGGCGTGTCTGGCAGGTTGTTCCGTTGTGCTTGGCAGGTGGTTCAGGCTTGGCCGGCAGGTGGTTCCAGACTGTCCAGGACGTGTTTCCAGCTTCTCCGGCAGGTGGTTCTGGTACGTCTGAGAGGTGGTTCCGCCATGGCTGGCAGGTGATTCCGGACCGTCCCCCAGGTGGTTCTGGCATAGCCAGCAGTTGATATTGGCCTGTCCGGCAGGTGGTTCCAGCGAGTCGAACAGGTGGCTCCGGCGTGCTCGGCAGGTGGTTCTGGTCTGTCCGGTAGGTGATTCCGGCGTGTCTGGCACGTGCTTCCGGCACGTCTGAGAGGTGGTTCCGGCATGCGCGACAGGTGGTTTCGGAGCGTCCGCCAGGTGGTTCTGGCGTACCCGGCAGGTGATTTGGGCATGTCACATAGGTGGTTCCGGCGAGTCGAGCAGGTGGCTCTGGCTTGCTCGGCAGGTTGTTCAGACGGGTCTGGCAGGTGTTTTCCGTCTGTTAGGGGTGTGGTTCCAGCATCTCATGCACATGGTTCTGGCACGTCTGAGATGTGGTTCCGGCCGGCCCGACAGGTGTTTCCACAGTGTCCGCCAAGTGGTACTGGCGTAGTTGGCAGGTGATTTTGGCATGACCAGCAGGTGGTTCCAGCAAGCCCGGCAGGTGATTCCGAAGTGTTCCCCAACTGGTTGTGGCGTAGCCGGCAGGTGATTTTTGCGTGTCCGGCAGGTGGTTCTGGCGAGTCGAGCATGTGGTTCCGGCGTGCTCGGCAGGTGCTTCCGGGGTCATTGGCACGTGGTTCTGGCATATCTGAGAGGTGGTTCCTGCATGCCCGGCAGGTGATTCCGGAGTGTTCGCCAAGTGTTTCCGGCGTAGCCGGCAGGTGATTTTGCATGTCCAGCGGTCGTTCCGGCGGGTCGAGCCGGTGGTTCCGGCGTGTCCGGCAGGTGGTTCCGGTCTGTCCGGCAGGTGGTTCTGTGGTGTCCGGAACGAGGTTCAGTCTGAGAGGCTGTGCCGGCATGCCCCTCACGTGATTCCGGCTTGTCCCCGAAGTGGTGCTGGTGCAGCGGGCAGGTGATTTTGGCGTGTCCAGCAGGTGGTTCAGGCGAGTTGAGCAGGTGGTTGCGACGTGCTCGGCAGGTGCTTCCGGCGTCTCCGGCACGTGTTTCTGGCACATCTGACTGGTGGTTCCGGCATGCCCAAAAGTTGATTCCGGTCTGTCCGGTAGGTGGTTCCGGCGTGCACGGCACGCGGCTGTGGTACGTCTCAGAGGTGGTTGCGTATGCCCAACAGGTGATTCCGGACTGTCCGCCACGTGCTTCTGGCACGTCTGAGAGGTGGTTCCAACATGCCCGGCAGGTCATTTCGGAGAGTCGTCCAAGTGGTTCTGGCGTAGCCCGCAGGTGATTTTGGCGTGTCCGGCAGGTGGTTCCGCCGTGCTCGGCTGGTGGTTCAGGCATGGCCGTCACGTGGTTCCAGTCTGTCCAGGACGTGTTTCCAGCTTCTCCGGCAGGTGGTTCTGGTACTTCTGAGAGGTGGTTCCGCCATGGCTGGCAGGTGATCCCGGACTGTCCCCCAGGTGGTTCTGGCATAGCCAGCAGTTGATATTGGCCTGTCCGGCAGGTGGTTCCAGCGAGTCGAACAGGTGGCTCTGGCGTTCTTGGCAGGTGGTTCCGGTCTGTCCGGTAGGTGTTTCCGGCGTGTCTGGCACGTGCTTCCTGCACGTCTGAGAGGTGGTTCCGTCATGCGCGGCAGGTGATTCCGGAGTGTCCGCCAGGTGGTTCTGGCGTACCCGGCAGATGATTTTGGCGTGTCTGGCACGTGTTTCTGGCGAGTCGAGCAGGTGGCTCCGGCATGCTCAGCAGGTGCTTCCGCCGTCTCCGGCACTTGGTTCTGGTGTGTCTGAGAGCTGGTTCCGGCATGTCCGGCAGATGATTCCGGAGTGTCCGCCAAGTGGTTCTGACATACCCAGCAGGTGATTTTGGCGGGTCCGACATGTGTTTCTGGCGAGTCGAGCAGGTGGTTCCGGCGTGCTCGGCTGGTGCTTCCGGGGTCACTGGCACAGGGTTCTGGCATGTCTGAGAGGTGGTTCCTGCATGCCAGGCAAGTGATTCCGGAGTGTCCGCCAAGTGGTTCTGGCATAGTCGGCAGGTGATTTTGGCATGTCCGGCAGGTGGTTCAGGCGAGTTGAGCAGGTGGTTCCAACGTGCTTGGCAGGTGCTTCCGGCGTCTCCGGCACGTGGCTCTGGTGTGTCTGAGAGCTGGTTCCGGCAGGTCCGGCAGATGATTCCGGAGTGTCCGCCAAGTGGTTCTGGCATACCCGGCTGGTGATTTGGGCATGTCATGTAGGTGGCTAAGGCGTGCTCGGCAGGTTGTTCAGACGGGTCTGGCAGGTGTTTTCCGTCTGTTCGGGGTGTGGTTCCAGCATCTCATGCACGTGGTTCTGGCACGTCTGAGATGTGGTTCCGGCCGGCCCGACAGGTGTTTCCACAGTGTCCGCCAAGTGGTACTGGCGTAGTTGGCAGGTGATTTTGGCATGACCGGCAGGTGGTTCCAGCAAGCCCGGCAGGTGATTCCGAAGTGTTCCCCAACTGGTTGTGGCGTAGCCGGCAGGTGATTTTTGCGTGTCCGGCAGGTGGTTCTGGCGAGTCGAGCAGGTGGTTCCGGCGTGCTCGGCAGGTGCTTCCGGGGTCATTGGCACGTGGTTCTGGCATATCTGAGAGGTGGTTCCGGCATGCCCGGCAGGTGATTCCGGAGTGTTCGCCAAGTGTTTCCGGCGTAGCTGGCAGGTGATTTTGCATGTCCAGCGGTCGTTCCGGCGGGTCGAGCCGGTGGTTCCGGCGTGTCCGGCAGGTGGTTCCGGTCTGTCCGGCAGGTGGTTCTGTGGTGTCCGGCACGAGGTTCAGTCTGAGAGGCTGTGCCGGCATGCCCCTCACGTGATTCCGGCTTGTCCCCGAAGTGGTGCTGGTGTAGCGGGCAGGTGATTTTGGCGTGTCCGTCAGGTGGTTCAGGCGAGTTGAGCAGGTGGTTGCGACGTGCTCGGCAGGTGCTTCCGGCGTCTCCGGCACGTGTTTCTGGCACATCTGACTGGTGGTTCCGGCATGCCCAAAAGTTGATTCCGGTCTGTCCGGTAGGTGGTTCCGGCGTGCACGGCACATGGTTCTGGTACGTCTCAGAGGTGGTTGCGTATGCCCAACAGGTGATTCCGGACTGTCCGCCACGTGCTTCGGGCACGTCTGAGAGGTGGTTCCAACATGCCCGGCAGGTCATTTCGGAGAGTCGTCCAAGTGGTTCTGGCGTAGCCCGCAGGTGATTTTTGCGTGTCCGGCAGGTGGTTCTGGCGAGTCGAGCAGGTGGTTCCGGCGTGCTCGGCAGGTGCTTCCGGGATCATTGGCACGTGGTTCTCGCATATCTGAGAGGTGGTTCCGGCATGCCCGACAGGTGATTCCGGAGTGTTAGCCAAGTGTTTCCGGCGTAGCCGGCAGGTGATTTTGCATGTCCAGCGGTCGTTCCGGCGGGTTGAGCCGGTGGTTCCTGCTTGTCCGGCAGGTGGTTCCGGTCTGTCCGGCAGGTGGTTCTGTGGTGTCCGGCACGAGGTTCAGTCTGAGAGGCTGTGCCGGCATGCCCCTCACGTGATTCCGGCTTGTCCCCGAAGTGGTGCTGGTGTAGCGGGCAGGTGATTTTGGCGTGTCCGGCAGGTGATCAGGCGAGTCGAGCAGGTGGTTCCGGCGTGCTCGGTTGGTGCTTCCGGGGTCATTGGCACGGGGTTCTGGCATGTCTGAGAGGTGGTTCCTGCATGCCCGGCAAGTGATTCCGGAGTGTTCGCCAAGTGGTTCTGGCATAGTCGGCAGGTGATTTTGGCATGTCCGGCAGGTGGTTCAGGCGAGTTGAGCAGGTGGTTCCAACGTGCTTGGCAGGTGCTTCCGGCGTCTCCGGCACGTGTTTCTGGCACATCTGACAGGTGGTTGCGGCATGCCCGAAAGGTGATTCCGGTCTGTCCGGTAGGTGGTTCCAGCCTGCACGGCATGTGGTTCTGGTACGTCTCAGAGGTGGTTGCGCATGCCCAACAGGTGATTCCGGACTGTCCGCCACATGGTTCTGGCACGTCTGAGAGGTGGTTCCGGCATGCCCGGCAGGTCATCCCAGAGAGTCCTCCAAGTGGTTCTGGCATAACACGCAGGTGATTTTGGCGTGTCTGGCAGGTTGTTCCGTTGTGCTTGGCAGGTGGTTCAGGCTTGGCCGGCAGGTGGTTCCAGACTGTCCAGGACGTGTTTCCAGCTTCTCCGGCAGGTGGTTCTGGTACGTCTGAGAGGTTGTTCCGCCATAGCTGGCAGGTGATTCCGGACCGTCCCCCAGGTGGTTCTGGCATAGCCAGCAGTTGATATTGGCCTGTCCGGCAGGTGGTTCCAGCGAGTCGAACAGGTGGCTCCAGCGTGCTCGGCAGGTGGTTCCGGTCTGTTCGGTGGGTGATTCCGGCGTGTCCGGCACGTGCTTCCGGCACGTCTGAGAGGAGGTTCCGGCATGCGCGACGGGTGGTTTCGGAGTGTCCGCCAGGTGGTTCTGGCGTACCCGGCAGGTGATTTTGGCGTGTCCGGCAGGTGTTTCTGGCGAGTCGAGCAGGTGGCTCCGGCATGCTCGGCTCGTGCTTCCGGCGTCTCCGGCACGTGGTTCTGGTGTGTCTGAGAGCTGGTTCCGGCATGTCCGGCAGATGATTCCGGAGTGTCCGCCAAGTGGTTCTGGCATACCCGGCTGGTGACTTGGGCATGTCAGGTAGGTGGCTCCGGCGTGCTCGGCAGGTTGTTCAGACGGGTCTGGCAGGTGTTTTCCGTCTGTTCGGGCTGTGGTTCCAGCATGTCATGCACATGGTTCTGGCACGTCTGAGATGTGGTTCCGGCCGGCCCGACTGGTGTTTCCACAGTGTCCGCCAAGTGGTACTGGCGTAGTTGGCAGGTGATTTTGGCATGACCGGCAGGTGGTTCCAGCAAGCCCGGCAGGTGATTCCGAAGTGTTCCCCAACTGGTTGTGGCGTAGCCGGCAGGTGATTTTTGCGTGTCCGGCAGGTGGTTCTGGCGAGTCGAGCAGGTGGTTCCGGCGTGCTCTGCAGGTGCTTCCGGGGTCATTGGCACGTGGTTCTGGCATATCTGAGAGGTTGTACCGGCATGCCCGGCAGGTGATTCCGGAGTGTTCCCCAAGTGTTTCTGGCTTAGCCGGCAGGTGATTTTGCATGTCCAGCGGTCGTTCCGGCGGGTCGAGCCGGTGGTTACGGCGTGTCCGGCAGGTGGTTCCGGTCTGTCCGGCAGGTGGTTCTGTGGTGTCCGGCACGAGGTTTAGTCTGAGAGGCTGTGCCGGCATGCCCCTCACGTGATTCCGGCTTGTCCCCGAAGTGGTTCTGGCGTAGCCCGCAGGTGATTTTGGCGTGTCCGGCAGGTGCTTCTGCCGTGCTCGGCAGGTGGTTCAGGCATGGCCGTCACGTGGTTCCAGTCTGTCCAGGACGTGTTTCCAGCTTCTCCGGCAGGTGGTTCTGGTACGGCTGAGAGGTGGTTCCGCCATGGCTGGCAGGTGATCCCGGACTGTCCCCCAGGTGGTTCTGGCATAGCCAGCAGTTGATATTGGCCTGTCCGGCAGGTGGTTCCAGCGAGTCGAACAGGTGGCTCCGGCGTTCTTGGCAGGTGGTTCCGGTCTGTCCGGTAGGTGTTTCCGGCGTGTCTGGTACGTGCTTCCGGCACGTCTGAGAGGTGGTTCCGGCATGCGCGGCAGGTGATTCCGGAGTGTCCGCCCGGTGGTTCTGGCGTAGCCGGCAGGTGATTTTGACGTTTCCATCAGGTGTTCCTGGCGAGTCGAGCAGGTGGCTCCGGCATGCTCGGCAGGTGCTTCCGGCGTCTCCGGCACTTGGTTCTGGTGTGTCTGAGAGCTGGTTCCGGCTTGTCCGGCAGATGATTCCGGAGTGTCCGCCAAGTGGTTCTGGCATACCCAGCAGGTGATTTTGGCGTGTGAGGGACGTGGTACCTGTGAGTCGAGCAGGTGGTTCCGGCATGCTCAGCAGGTGGTTCAGGCGGTTCTGGCAGGTGGTATCCGTCTGTTCGGGGTGTGGTTCCAGCATCTCCTGAACACGTTTCTGGCACGTCTGAGATGTGGTTCCAGCCGGCCCGACAGGTGTTTCCGCAGTGTCCGCCAAGCGGTTCTGGCGTAGTTGGCAGGTGATTTTGGCATGACTGGCAGGTGGTTCCAACAAGCCTAGCAGGTGATTCCAAAGTGTTCACCAACTGGTTCTGGCGTAGCCGGCAGGTGATTTTTGCGTGTCCGGCAGGTGGTTCTGGCGAGTCGAGCAGGTGGTTCCGGCGTGCTCGGCAGGTGCTTCCGGGATCATTGGCACGTGGTTCTGGCATATCTGAGAGGTGGTTCCGGCATGCCCGACAGGTGATTCCGGAGTGTTAGCCAAGTGTTTCCGGCGTAGCCGGCAGGTGATTTTGCATGTCCAGCGGTCGTTCCGGCGGGTTGAGCCGGTGGTTCCTGCTTGTCCGGCAGGTGGTTCCGGTCTGTCCGGCTGGTGGTTCTGTGGTGTCCGGCACGAGGTTCAGTCTGAGAGGCTGTGCCGGCATGCCCATCACGTGATTCCGGCTTGTCCCCGAAGTGGTGCTGGTGTAGCGGGCAGGTGATTTTGGCGTGTCCGGCAGGTGATCAGGCGAGTCGAGCAGGTGGTTCCGGCGTGCTCGGTTGGTGCTTCCGGGG